>NC_043009.1:71298400-71348400 GCF_006345805.1 Octopus sinensis | reverse complement strand
CCAAAATTGGGAACCAATATACTTTACAAGTGTTACATTACAATGTGTATATGTGTGTATATGTGTATACACACACACAGACACACAGACTCTCTCTCTCTCACACACGCGTGTGTGCGCACACAGACACAAATAGACATACGCACATACACCAAGCATGTACACACACATGCACACACATACACGCACGTACACACATACAAACATATACATAGATACATGCCTACATATATATATATATATATATATATATATATATATATATCTATATCTATATATATATATATAACGTAAAGTATACTAGCCATCTCAATATGGCTAACCACTAAGGGTGGGTGTTACTGTAGCTTTTAGCCCCAGGAGATCATCGTCTCCAGCTGGCTTTAGGTACACTTTCTGTGCCCTTATGGTATTTGCAAAGGGAGGTCATTCCTTCCTTCGAAACCTAAGTGATACGCACGGACTGCAGTTTCGAGGTATTTGCCTCTTGTCAACGTACGGAAATCACCGGTTTTCGATGAAGGGAGACCTGTTTGCAAATATCTATTTAATATTTTTCCCAGTAACTACTGTCACTGATTTCGAAAACCTGTCTGCAAGCAATAATAAATCTCTTAACGAGATGTAAACAGTAACCGCTCGACAACGTAAAGTATACTGGCTAGTATACTTTACGTTGTCGAGCGGTTACTATTTACATCTCGTTCAGAGATTTATTATTGCTATATATATAGATATATTTCCAAGTAAGTTTTATCTTAATATATTATTATTATTATTATTATTATTATTATTATTATTATTATTATTATTATTATTATTATTATTATTATTATTATTATTCTATGTTTGACTTTTGCTTTATATTTGTACAAGTTGGCTCCAAGTCTCACCCAGAGACCTCAAGAGACAACAGGCTGGAAGTTCATGTTGTTGTTATGCCTAGTGTGCCATATATATATATATATATTTTGGTGTTGTATTAGTGAATGTCTAAAAAAACAAACCGAAAATTATGTTTGTTTTAAACCTTGAGATTACATAGAAAGTATTTTTCGTAGGATATGAGCAGTTCCCATGAGCACTATCTTTTGAATTTCTGCCATTTTGGGTTTCCTGGTATCTGAGTTAGGTAGCAATCAGCCCCTTTTGCTATTATTCCCAGGTACTGTTTTAGTCTTCAGGGTCCACATTTTGCTGATTTCTATTTCCAGATCTTTATATTTGCTCAGTTTCTGGTAGGTATTGACAGATACGTTTATATCGATTGGGACAGTCATATCAATGAGGAGGCATGATTTTTGTCTGAAGTCTTTCAATATGATGTCTGGCCTATTCGCATCTATCTTTCTGTCAGTTTGAATGGTGAAGTTCCAGAGGAGTAAGATGTGGTCATTTTCAAGCACTGGAGGTGGTTTGTGTTCCCACCAGTTTTTATCATGGGGCAAATCCAGGATTTTGCAAATTACCCAGTGAATATATTGTGCAGCTCTATCATGCCTGTTGAGATACTCTGTAGGCGCTAGAAGACTGCACTTGGAGACAACATGATCAATGGTTTCATTTTGTTGTTGACATACACGACATGTTGGGCTACTGCCGTTCTTTAATATGTTGGCCTGGTAGTTTCTTGTTGGTAGGCATTGATCTTGAGCTGCTATGATAAACCCTTCTGTTTCAGATTTTAAGCCAGAGGCCATTAGCCATTGATGGGTCAGAGCTTTGTCAACATCTGCATTATTCGCTCTCTTTGGGTATTTGCCATAGAGAGGTTTTTCTTGCCACTTTTCATTCAGAATTATTATTATTATTATATTATTATTATATTATTATTATTATTATTATTATTATTATTATTATTATTATTATTATCATTATTATTATTATTATTATTATTATTATCGAAAACTGCGGGATTGCTCGTAACACACACGTGGGTATTGAGGCTAAATATGTGTTCCCATTCGGCTGTATATTTTTGGAAGTGTGGTTGAATATTGGTTATGCGATGGCGCTTGATCGCCTACATATTTAATTCTAACACTCTTAAATTTATATTTCAAAATGCTGCACTAAAGATGAGAAATAAGTAAGTAAATATAACTTTACTTTAATTTCGAAACGCGTATGTAGCTAGTATGAGTCGTGTGAATTCATTATTTCTTCTTTTTGCCTACGTAAAAAGTGTGTTACTGTTTGGAAGGTCTTCATAATTGTAGAAAACGCATTTAGCTCCTATTTCTAAATCAGTGCGTGGCGAAGCAATTAGCTGACCCTTGATTATAATTATGGAATATTTATATTACATGCCGTATATTTTCGTCGGTAATTTCTTTAGCGATGTGTCTTGCAAGGGCCTCTTGCTATAAATGCATAGCGATCTGATGCGACAGTGTTGTATATCTATGTCCAATATAACAGTTCTAATCACGAAGTTTACAACTTCCACATTTCGAATGAAACTTATTGCTCACTATGTCATTTTAGTGGTTTTTGCATGATCACATGATCACATAATCACATGATCACATGTTGGCAGTAAGTTATAGGAAGATTTGGAATTTTAGTGTTTTACTAAGGTATTTATTAGTATAAGTCTAAGGTTGAGTGACGTTTTCTATTGCTAACGATGTATTTCACAGTTTATTATGCATTCGATTCATAAAATCTACTTTATTTGTGGTTTTTGTATTTCTAGTAGGTGTGGCATCAAATGTATTTGCTGTGTCGCATTTGTATTTAGACTGCTGAATGGCTTAGGCTGTTCTTTAGAATCCCATTGTAGACTAATATTTAATATATCGCATAAATTTCTTGATGTAGGACTTTATCGAGGAGGACCTAAATACTCTTCTAATCGGGGATTTTACCACTGATAGTTTACGCCTTCCTGGGTATTCACTGTCTCTCAGTAAGTACAACTATTCCTTTGTATCTTTGGTGTAAATGGACGCGATGGATCTGTTATTGCCTGGGTGAAGGTATCTAAAGATGATGTCGATTTTTTAAAATTACGTCTTTTATTAATATTGCTTTGGTTGTTGACTTTTAATGCCGAGTTCTATTCCAGGTTCTTTAGTGTCGTAGTCTCTTCTTCTGCAGCTATTACGATGAGTATATCGTTCACATACTTGGTGTAAGCCGATCCCTGTAGTACTGGTGTACTACTGAGAACTAGTTCATCTTCCAGTAACAGCATAACTCTGTAATATCCTCGAACTATACTTTGATTCTAAGGGAGTTTAGTCGATATTAAGATTATTTGGTCGGGGATGCATTATGTAACATCATTCAGGAAGAGAAGCCCCCGATTAAAACTGAGTTACCATTTCTCTTTCAATCTGCCAAGATTTTGATGAACTTTTATCAACAGTAAAAACGCTCTTGTTGTTGTTTGTTCCTTCTTGAGCCATGCCTGGCTCATAAGAACCAGTTTCCCGGTTTCCTTGGCGTATAGGTTCTCCATCTGGATGGGACGTCGGTCCGTCGCAGGGGAGATGCTAGATGTAGGATGAAAGAGTAAGAGAAAGTTGTGGCGAAAGAGTCAGCAGAAGGTCGCTATTATCTTCTACCGGAGTAAGTGTTTCACTCATAAACACATACACACACCGCGATCCCTCGAACCCGCGATCCCTCGACCGCGAGTCCGCTGCTCTAACTACTAGGCCATGTGCCTCCACAAAAAAAAAGAACGCTCTTAATATCCAATTATAAGTCAGTGAACGACAAATTTGAAATTATGGAAAACTGTTCGATATCAGAGCATCATAATTAAGTTCCTTGTAATGAAAAAAAATCATATTTGAATGTTTTAAAATTAAATTTTGAATTAAACACTATTAAACAGAAGTGAAAGATAAGCGTTATTTCACGTAAGACAGGATTGGTGTATGTATGTGTGTATGTATGTGTGTGTGTGTGTATGTATGTATGTATGTGTGTATGTGTGTATGTATGTGTGTACGTATGTCTGTCTGTATGTACGTACGTGTGTGTGCATGTATGTGTACTTGTAATTTATTCATTAATATAGTTTCCCGTTGTCTGGCACATTCCAATCCAGCAGATTCGGGAGAGGGATAAGTCGATTACATCGACCCCAGTAGTCAACTGGTATTTATTTTATCGAAAGGAGGAAAGGCTAAGTCGACCTTGGCAGAATTTGAAGCCAGAACCTGAAGACGGACGAAATGCTTTTAAGCATTTCATAACGATTCTGCCATCTCGCCGCGTCGGAGATAACAATAATAATAATAATAATAATAATAATAATAATAATAATAATAATAATAATAATAATAATAATAATGATAATAATAATAAATAAATAAATAAATAAATAAATAAATAAATAAATACATAAATTAATAAGATTTCGTGAACGTAAAAGAAGGAACAAAGGTTAGGAGAAGAAGAATGAAACTTCAATGAAACAAAAAAAAAAAAACAAAACAAAAAAAAAAAAACAGGAAATGGAAAACTATGTTAGTTTTCTGTGTATAAATGTGAGAAGAAACCCAAGCAACGATTTGCTTTCATTTCCTTTAATTTCCCAACAAAGCACAAAACACGATGAACTCTTTGACAGCTTCCTCAGTGGTTGGTTCATTTGTCTGATCTCGAACTAAAACAACCGAAGACAGCCACCAAGGCGACGAGTAGCTGAAACTAGCTCAGAGTAGTTATGGTCGATAAGAGACCACGGATCGAACCCCCTTCCGCTGGCGGACACTAACTCAGTGCTTTCAGCCCGACTCACATTGAGGGGCGAAACGCTTGTGACCCTGTGATACGAAAGGGTTTCCGATACTGAGATCATTTCAGAAGAAGACCTTCAAAACCCTTCCAGGGGCTGCTGCAGTTTCCGCACTGGGAAAGCATCCTGGATGTTTATTTCAACTAATTAAGTCTGCACGTAAAACTTCGCTAATTTCGGGCTCAATAAATTAGGTGACGTCTAAGTGCCGGGGTTAATGTGATTGACTTACCCGCTCCTCACAAATTTCAGGCTTTCTGCATATATTGGTAAGGACAATTATTATTATTGTGTTGTACAGATTGTTTGCCAACATAATGTGGCAGTCCTGGTTTAGGATGAATGTCGCTGTAATTTAGCCCCAGAAGACATCGTCTCCAGCTGGCTATGTGCGACACGATCTGTGTCCTTATATTTTCGAACAGTAACTTAGTATTTAGTAATAGTAATTTTCTAATTTATAAATAAATGACTTGTTGGCACTTTGAAAACTATATATTTCGAACGGGAATTTGGCAGCGCTACCTCTAGCCGAAACTTATTCTGTGCTAATGAAGGGAAATAACCCAGAAATTACTATTACTAAATACTAAGTTACTGTTCGAAAATATAAGGACACAGATCGTGTCGTACAGCCAGCTGGAGACAATGTCTCCTGGGGCTAAATTACAGCAACATTCGTCCTAAACCAGGACTGCCATGTTATGTTGGCAAACAATCTTTACTCCAAAGTACTGTTGCTGAATATCTCTCGTGAGATTTACAAATAGTAATTTTCTAATCTATTATTATTATTAGTTTTATTCTTCGCTCAATAAACAAAGTAGGAATTATTGGGATGATTGCTTTTCTCGGTTCGAAAACTGTTGATTGCACCAAAAGAGATGCGATGTAACCGTTATAGCTTGGTGAAGTATACAATCACAAGGAATTTTTAAAATAGCTGACCAAGCCTGGGCACATTAGAATGCTACAAACAATCAGCATAGTCAGATAATTAGAAGGTTTATGCGCAATCACAGATGCCTAAACTATACCATCGGTACGAAATTAAAAAAATATTTCCCCTTTTTTTTTTAATACTAATAACATTTTGGAGTAAAGATTATTTGCCAACATAACATGGCAACCCAACAACAAAACAATTTCTGTGTATCTGTGTCATGAGCTGAGTTGGGGTGCTAGATTCCCTTGTTCGAAAATGTAAGGGCACAGATCGTGTCGTACAGCCAGCTGGAGGCGATGTCTCCTGGGGCTAAATTACAGCAACAATATTCCGGGAGAGTTTTACCCCTTCACTCATAAAAATAAAAAAAATATACTTTATAGTATATTATGGTTGCACAACGAAATACCACATGCCTAGCAGTTTTTAATAAAACTTTGTTCCCCTAATTTCATAAGAACTGACGTTTTCTGTGTTTCTTCAGAAATGGTTAAAATATTCACTCATAATCTTTCATATTAACTGACGTCTGCTCTCTTTATGAAAGCTTGAAACATTATTAGAAAACCAATTCTAGTTTCAGCTTATAAAATCTTCGTTTCATTCTGAATACAGTCATTAATTTTTTAAACATTTAATAACGCAAAACAAACTTTAGCTTACATTATTTACATTATTTACATTTGACCCTAATTTGTCCTCATTTTGTTTGTTGTTAACACAACATTTCGGTTGATGTACTTTCTAGAAGCCTTCATCAGGTGTCTTGGGGGAAATTTCGAAGCTGGGTTCTCATTCCTAAGGTATTTTTCGATGTTATTATTATTATTATTATTATTATTATTATTATTATTATTATTATTATTCAGGTCTCTGCCTGGAATCGAACTGTACAAACTTTAGCTTACTCTGATTCTCAACAGCAACTTGAAATAATTCATATTTCAAATGAATTTTACCGTTTCAACCGTAGAAATCGATGCCGACGACAGCTTTTTCTCTTGGATTCGGCTTCTCCTCCACCCCCACTCTCTTCTCTCTATTTTGTTTTATATTCTCACGAACGCACTGCCTTAGCTAAAGCTTTCCCTCTCAATTCTAGGGATTTTGCGATCCTATTATAAATATCTCGCTTACCTCTCAGCTGTAAAGGTGTGTGGCCAGGTGGGTACAGTGTAGCACTTGTGATCGTCAGACTATGGTTTCGAACCCTACACAAGGAAGTGGGTTGTAGTTTTGAGCAAAATACTTCATTCCTCGCTGCTTCATTCCGCCCAGCTGTAAATGGTAAAACCCCACAACCGACCGGCGGGAGGGATCAGCGGGAGTGTCGTGATCTCGGTCACTAATATATATACATATATATACATATATATGCATATATATATATATATATATATATATATATATATATATATATATATATATATATATATATATATATATATATATATATTTAGACCGTCGTAAAAAGAGTAATCAGCCCAGAGAATCACTGTAGGGCTTAAAGGACAGTACACACCTCCCTCCCATCTAAATTCCTCCTTTCCGATAAATGCTTCCATCTTCGTTCCCTCTTATTTCTCTGTAATTCTAATTAAAGAGAAATAATTATTCAACTAATTAGATTTAACCAATCTCTTCATATCTGAGAGGAATTTGCTTTTCCGTCGTTAAAGACTTATTGAACTCTCTTCCGAATTGTGTGCGTGCGCGTGCACTCGTATGTGTGTGTATATGGGTGCATGTGTATGTGTGTGTGTGGTGTGTGTGTGTGTGTGTGTGTGTGTGTGTGCGAATGTGTGTATATATACATGCATGTATATGCGTGTATGTGTGCGTATATGTCTGTGTACGTATATATATATATATATATATATATATAAAGATGTGTATATATGTGTTTATTTATATGTGAGTATGTGTCTATATATATGTATATGTGAGAGAGAGAGCGAGAGCGAGAGAGAGGGAGTGAAAGGGAGATAGGGGTGAGAAGGGGTGAGAAGGGGAGAGAGAATGTGTGTGTGTTCCATTCATCGTGAAAACCGGACGTTGTTCTATCGTATGACATTAGATTCCTTCTCGTATTTCATTCATTTCTTTCTTGTTACATAACCTAACCTCTTCTCAAGCTCTCCCACTCAATCTCGCTCTCTGTTTGTCTATCGAGCTACATGTATGTATGTATGTATGTATATATGTATATATGTATGTGTGTATGTGTGTATATTCCCACCCCCGTTTCTATTTTCTTAATGGTAACTTAACATTCCCAAGCAACACCTGCAGAAACCGATATCGTAAATCACTGTGTGTGTGTGTGTATGTGTGTGTGTGTGTGATTGTTGATAGTTGTTTTGTTGCTGTTATGGTTGTTATGGTGGTCGAGTCCCCAAATCAACTCCGGTCACACGGATCTCTGATCATTTATATACTCACCATATTCTCCTGTCCTTTCATCATTAAGTCTGACAAGATATAATTTGAAAGAATTTGGCTGCTATTTTTGGCAGAATATGTGACCGTATAGAGTAGACATGTACAAACTGGGGCCCGTGGGGCTTTCTGAATGGCACTCCTAATTTCACGAGGACAATAATAGTTATTGAAATGTTTTTTGTTGTGTGTCCCGCCTGGTGATTAACAATATCTCATCCGACCCGCTTTTTGAGAAAGATTTTTCGAGACATTCAGTCGATGTTTCAAGACTTGACTCTTCTGCCTTTATTGCAGATCGTAATGATAAAATCGACTTTAAAATTTAAGATGTAAACATCAACGGTTCTGCTTCCAAAAATCGGTAAAGTATTTTGCTGAGATTGATTGGTTCAATGGAATGCCGACCACATGTCAGCTGATGGCTGTCTCTAAGTATAGTGACAAGAATGGTCACTTTTTTATATTTAAGAGATGAGGAATTATGTACATTATTTACATTATTTACAATTGACGGATATTTGTCCTCATCTTGTTTGTTGTTATCACAACGTTTCCGCTGATTCCATGAGAATATGCAGTGTCTCTTTTTTTCCTTTCTCTTTTGTTTCAGTCATTGGACTGCGGCCATGCTGGGGCACCGACCCCAGTTATTTTGTTTCTTTTTAATTTTGTTTCGTTTTAATTCGGTTTTATCCCGAATTGCTAAGTTACAGGGTCATAAACAAACTAACAACGGCTGTCAAGCGGCGGTAAGGAAGAAACACACACACACACATAAACATGTGTCTAAATGACAGGAAAGTCCCAGTTTTCGTCTACCAAATCCACTGACAAGGCTTTCGTCGGTCCGGGGATACGGTAGGAGATATTTGCTGAAGGTGCTAGGCAGTGTGACTGAATCCGGAACCATGGGGCTGGGAAGCAAACTCCTTACCCCACAGCCACGCCTGCACCTCTGTCAGGATCGGTTTTGGAATTCCTTGCCCTAACGATATGCACGGAGAGTTTCGTCAACTTTCGTAGGAGGAAGAAATAAGGCTAAACTCTAAAATCGCTCTCATAAACGATTTGGCAGAATACTTACAGCGATTCTTCTAGCAAAGATATGTCAGGATTATATCAAGAATTCTTTACTATGGATATGCATATGTATATATATATATATATATATATATATATATATATATATATACACACCTGCTTGTTGCTCATACACATGTTTCCGTCTTTTATTTTCTGTAAATTTGAACCATATACATACATACATACATACATACATACATACATACATACATACATACATACACTAGAATTGAAGAATGCGCACGCTCAAAGGGTTACAGAATGTCATAATAAATCTTAAAAAGTATGGGACAAGCATTGTTGCTCAAAACTATTGGAATCCCTATATGTTGTACATTCTGTGGCATCCCTTTATTAAACCGAGTTCTTAATATAAAAATTTGAAAATGTACAAAATATGATCGTTAACTTTGAATGAGTAAATTCATTATAATACTCTTCATACCGAAGTATATAAAAAGAAACATATTCCACACTCCATGCAAATTACCATGATAAGAGAAAAACCCCGGATTTATGATGAAGTCGAATCTACATAACAGCGAAAGTACGAAACCGAAATAATTATAAGCAAAGATAATTCGCCTCATGATACTCGTATTAATGGAATAGTTATCCGGATTAAACAAATTATTACTAAATTATTTTTGATTGATTACTTGTAAATTTACAAAAAATATCATTCATAGATCGAATGCACACACACACATATATATATATATATACATATATATATATATGTGTGTGTGTGTGTGTGTGTGTGTGTGTGTGTGGTGTGTGTGTGTGTGTGTGTGTGTGTGTGTATGTGTGCGTGTGTGTATTTGCATATATATACTGGAGAACAGCGATAATCTGCCCGATTTTCAAGAAAGGGAGCCGCCTAGACCCGCTTAACTACCGACCGGTTTCCCTTACTTCAATAATCAGCAAGATGTTCGAAACCATCCTCAAGAAAAGTATGTTGCTCCACCTCCAAAACACAGCCTCTATCTCTGATTCCCAGCACGGCTTCGTGCCGAAGAGATCATGCTTGACCAACTTACTGGTAATGGAAGAATAGGTGACGTGTATCCCGGATGATGGTGATGCTGTTGACATCGTTTTATTGGACTTTGCCAAAGCTTTTGACTCGGTTAACCACCGCCTATTACTTGTCAAGCTTTAAGCATATCGTTTCCATCCGGATATTGTACGATGGGTTGGTGCCTTCCTCTCAAATCGCTCCTTCCAAGTCCAAGTTAATGGTTCGTTGTTCGACGTCTCCAGTGCGAGCAGTGGCGTGCCTCAAGGTTCAGTGCTTGGGCCGTTGTTGTTTTTAGTCTTCATCAATGACTTGCCCGACGATCTCACGCAGCACACCCTTTTATTTGCCGACGATGTCAAACTGGTCGCTCCTCGCAGTGATATAGATGATCTTCGTCGATGCCTCCACCAAGTTTGGAGATGGTCAAACGAATGGGACCTGTGTCTGAACGTGTCAAAGTGCTGTCATCTGCCTGTTGGCTCCTCTCCTGCAACTCAACTTGATTTCGAGCCGGGTCGTCTGCTGCTGGAGAAGACCGACCAAGTAAAGGACCTGGGTATCTTGGTGGATTCTTCCTTTTCACCTTCGGCCCAATGCGTCCATGTAGCCAACAAAGCACACGGAGTTCTGTTTTTGATTCGACGGTCATTCGGAATACTCACGGCAACCATATTCCTACCGCTCTATGTCGCGCTGGTGAGACCCATATTGAGCACGGGATTCAAGCCTCTTCTCCTTATCTCCTCAAAGACATACATCATATCGAAAGAGTCCAGAAGCTGGCTACCCACATGGTTCTTGGTCTCAAGCATTTGTGTTATGAAGAAAGGCTGAAGACGCTCGACCTTTATTCTCTCGAAAAACGACGACGCCGTGGAGATCTCATTCTCGATCACAACATCATAAGCGGAAAGTGTAACCTCTGGAAAGAGCTGTTCTTCACTCCTGCTCCAGAGCGTGGGCTGCGTGGTCACTCCGAAAAGCTCTATCTGCGACGATTTCATCTCAATCGAAGGAGAGGAGCTTTCTCCGTCCGGGTTGCGGATCCGTGGAATAAGCTGCCAGACGAGATGGTGAAGATGCCGACGACCGCTCGGTTCAAAGTCTCTCTTGACCAGAAATGGCCTGAACTCTTTGTATGACCACCCTCCCTGTACATAACTCCCTGTCCCCCTACATGGCCTTGCTTTTGCTTTTTGAGCCAATAAAAATTAAAGTAAAATTAAATTGAAATATATCTGTCTGTCTGTCCGTCTTTCTGTCTATCTGTTTCTCTCTCTTTCTCTCCCCACCTCTCTACCTCTCTCTCTCTGTCTGCCTCTATATGTCTATCATGTACTGAAAATGAAATTGTATGAAAAAGTAGTGTATCCAATACAATCGTAGGGTAACACACACACACACACACACACACACACACACACCACACACACACACACACACACACAACACACACACACTCACACACATGTACACGCACGCACACATGCAGACATATAATATATTGGATTAGTCAATGTATAAACTAACACATAGTTACTAATCGTTTCATGATAGACTGACGTGATTGACTGGCTTTTCTTTAAGTCACACACACACACACACACACACACACACACCACACAACTAGCATTCCACCTTTAAAATGTACTTAAAGACATAAAGTAAAATGCGTTTAAAATATTTGATGTTGTGAGATTTACTTGTGGAGTGTCGCGGAGATAATGTGTGGTGTTGTCATCATAATTTATGGAAGGAAAAGTTAAATTACTGTTAGATGCTAATGAAAAATGCATTATGTGTTTCTTCCTTGAAGCTCGTGGGAAGCCAAATAATAAAGCCTCTTTCTTTGTATTATATGTGTGTGTGTGTGTGTTTATAATTGTTGTAGTGCTTAGTCACTTGTAATGTGCATGGCGAATTACAAAACAATGTTGAAAAGAAAGAAGGAAGCAAGGAGTGTGCTTTATTTTAACGACCCCGGAAAGATTAAAGGCAAATTTGAACTTAGCGGAATTTGAACTCAGTACGTAAAGAGTCGCAACAAACATTTTGCTCATCCATCGTTTTGTCTCGAATAAGGATTTCTAACACAGCGATAAGCCCTGCATTTCAAGAGGTTACTATAGCAATTTTTCCACTTCAAAAGCAGGGTTTCAACATATAATATGTGAAGCGACGTAATCAGACACAGTATGTTATAATAATTCGCACACACACATATACACGCACACGCACACACACACACACACACACCACACACACACACACACACACACACACGTACACACGCAGGCACACAAGAAGTTAAAGACATGACATGGGAATAAGAAATAATGCAATGCACTTCATTAGCTAACAGCTGTTTCTGCTATCATATGCAATGCATTCGTTGTTGGAGTTCATGACATCATTTCTGATTCTCTTATCATTTATTTAATTTCTTGTTTCTGTTCATTACTCGACTGACGCTGGGTTCTGAAGAGCATATGTCTATTGAAATCTAATACTGGGTTATTAGTATCATTATGCCTTAGTAAAATAATGGTTTCAAATTTTGCCACAAGGACAGCAATTTTGAGGGAGGAGATGCACCAGTATTCAATTGGTCCTTATTTTATCGATCCCGAAAGGATGAAAGGTAAAGTCGACCTTGGCAGAATATAAACTGAAACTTAGTTAATAAGAACAAACCTACCAATTTAAATGTGTTGCATTACATTTCGCTTCTGCCCCAAGCTTTAAGCCACACCGTAACATCTCTTATCCTTCACTTGACCCTGGACGCCGGGTGTGCCTCGGCAAGTGACTGTAACAAACATGCAGATTAAAAATAAACAACGACAACAACAACAACAACAACAATAATAATAATAATAATAATAATAATAATAATAATAATGATAATAATTATAATAATAATAATAATAATAATAATGATTTCTTTATTAACTGCAAGGGTTTACATCAAGAAAAACATGTCTATCTATCTATCTATCTATCTATCTATCTATCTATCTATCTATCTATCTATCTATCTATCTATCTATCTATATATCTGTCTGTCTGTCTGTCTGTCTGTCTGTCTGTCTGTCTGTCTGTCTGCTTGTCTGTCTCTCTGTATACTAGATTAGGGCTGGCTCTAGGAATGGGGAAAATGATACGACAAATGAATGTTGAAATAAATAAATAAGGTTACTATATTTCCTGTATTCATTGACTTTCCGAATGACAGGAAAATTGAGACCTCATTTGAAGCAGGAATCAAAAATATGGTTATTCGTCACCATTTGTCTGTAGAAATACTATTTGCCTGTTGGCTGCCGGAAATGGTTCCTGTCAATGCGATAGAATAATTGCAGTGGTCAAAAGGCATTGCTTTCATCTTTACCGAAGCAAAAACCTCACCAAACGCCGTAGTTCAGCTCTAACAAGGAGGCCTTTACGTAGTCGCTTAAGCTGTTAGAAATAGCAACCAAATCTCCACCAAAGTACAACCCCCGTTGTTTTAGAAAAGATCAAACTGGATTATGTACACCTCGTTTCCTGCAGGAAGGAAAATGATAGATCATAAGTCTGTGTGATCAGAGTTGACCCGGGGTTAGGAAAAAAATTGTCCAGTAAAAACAATGTGTGCGTGTGCATATCTATCTATCTATCTATCTATCTATCTATCTATCTATCTATCTATCTATCTATCTATCTATCTATCTATCTATCTATCTATCTATCTATCTATCTATCTATCTGTCTGTCTGTCTGTCTGTCTGTCTGTCTATCTATATTATTGAACACGCATGCTCAATACATACTGATTGTAAGCTAGTAGGATGCGATGGCGCAGTGGGGATTATTCCCTCAAAATGTCGGGTGTTAAAACATCTGAATGTTCATGGATAAGCGAAACAACTCGCCCCAAACCCCATTAAGGAACGATGAACATCGATGTTTCGCCATTTTTATGGCTCACCCCCCCCCCCACACACACAGAGAAACACACACACACACACAGATATGTATACATATGAATTTCTATTGGTCCGAATGGTTACTAGGATTAGATAATTTTTACGAGTTTGAGGTTGAAGTTCGTTTTAAACAGTTCTGTAGTTAAGGGAGTCTTATGGAAACCGAATTTATCATGGGCATCGTCTGCAGGCGTTCCATTATCCAAGATTTCCTGCAAATGCAAGTGTATTTACTATTGGGTATTTCATAGAGGAAAGAATAAGAATATAGTTGGATAGAAAAAAAATCATTGGATGTCTTTCACAATATAACCATTATTAATGTGTCTACGTTCTCTGGTCTGCAGAAGATTGGAAATGTAATTGGCATATAATCAAACCATGGACAAGCAGAAGAAACTGCAGAAGATCATATAAAAAGTATATATTCATGGAACGCCGAAATCTTGACAAAATGGTCGTTCGAGTTGCGTATTTCCAGTTACGTATTTCCAGTTACGTATTTCCAGTTACGTATTTCCAGTTACGTATTTCCAGTTACGTATTTCCAGTTATCCAATGATTATCATTGCGAAAATAACGAGACAGAAAAATAATCAGAAGAAAATGAATTGGTCGGTTTCCATTGGTTTCTGTATGTAGAGCTTTGAGCCCATGTTTGGGTCTTTCTTGCGCTTTTCCTCTGCTCTCTTTTTCTCTGTCTACCTATGTATGTATGTATGCATGCATCTCTCTCTTCTCTCTCTCTCTCTCTCTTTCTCTCTCTCTGTATATATGTGTATGTTCATGACAGTCACAAATACATTTGTTTATCCATTATACACTGTATTCACACTTCAATGATTTCTATTTCAATAATACATCGATACGCCCAATGATTTCCTCATTATTATTCATAGAATTTTAATATTTTCAAGTGAATTTCTTTGCACGACTGTAATTCTACACCTAACATCCCATTAACTTATTTTCCCTGACAGGTTTATTTCTTTCTCTCCCCCTCTCTCTCTCCCTCCCTCCCCCCTCTCTCTCTCTCTACACACACACGTATGTATATATGTATGTGCATATATATATATACGTATTCGTGTGTATATATTTGTTCGAAATACAGATTAGAAAAACAGCCGATAACTGATGAAAGGTCGTTCTTTGTGTTGTTTGTCTTGTTCCTATTTCATGTCCTTGTACTTCATATTTTTTGTTTTTTACGTTTTGTGACACCCTCTGCCCACATATGTATATACGTAAAAATGTATGGACGTATACGTATGCATATATGCCTATATGAATATATATATATATTATTTACATTATATATGTATATATATATATATGTATATATATATATAAATATATATATATATATATGTATTATATATGTTATATATAATATATATATATATATATATATATATTATATTTGTATGTATACATACTTATACGTATATGTGCGTGTATATAATATATAAACATATATATATATAATATATATATTATATCTATATATATATATATATATATATTATAATGTGCTATTCGTGATGGTAAGATCAACATGAAAATACTCCATCTGATGAGAGATAAATATTACTTAATAAACACAATATGTGCTACTATTAGTTTCATGGGACGAAAGCATCTCAGGCAGTATTTTTCTGTCTGCTTCCTCAGAGCAATCTTCAGACACTGCAACATAACGAGCTAAAAATAGGACGATCAGATGAGTGAAATAAACGAGAAAAGGCGAGAAAGAAGTAGATACAAAAGGCAGAAGGTTGAAAAACTACAAAACGAAAAAGAAGACGGAAAGAAGCAAGAGAGAGGAATTAGAATTATGTCCCCTTTGACCGTAAATCATAAGGATAAAAGGATAGTGACCTAGAGTCTGCAGTACAGCTGCTCAATTCGGAGAAGGTGGTACTTTCTAATTCGTCAACAGGAACTAGAATTCAGTAGTGTGGTAGAGTTCTTCCAGCTACGCTTAGCTTATATTTTTGTGATCCGTTGACATATAGTCTGGAATTTTCGGCTATTTTCCACTTTATCACATGTAGTGTGACATCTTTTCTCATTTTTACTCTCTTCTTATCTTATTTTTAGCTTGTGATGCCATGTGAGCAGTGCCTCAAGATTGCTCTAAGGCACCAGGCATGTTAAAAAAAAATTGAGATGCGTTCGCCGCACGAAGCTAATAGTAGCACATAAAACCATACTTTGGGTTTATTAAATAATATATACATGGAGAGTCATCGATTCGCTGTTAGTATAATCTACGCAGATTCGATTTAAAATATGGAAGACGAATGAATGAATAGAATGGTTTTATAAATAAAATGTTACAAACCCTTCCACGTAGCTTTGTTGTGTTTCGTTTGGCTTTCATAAAAGTCGACTTCTTTGTACTCGTTGACATTTTATGGACGTTGGAATGCTTTAATAAGTCAATTAGTTTTTGATTTTACTTCATTGAAATATTGCTTCCTGACATGAAGGACACGTACTTAGAAGTCAGAAGCAGAAGGTCCTTCTAGCTTGCTGTGTCCTCAGAATGGTAGGGGAAAGATTGGAAGGGCTGAATGTTCTATTCTTTTGGCCCCTTTGCGTAGCCGATTGGGGGAGAGAGAGAGAGAGAGAGAGAGAGAGAGAGAGAGAGAGAGAGAGAGAGAGAGAGAGAGAGAGGGGGGGAGATAGATAGATAGATAGATAGAGAGAGAGAGATTGAGAGAGAGAGAGAGAGAGAGTGTGAGAGAGAGAGAAGACAAATTCTGCAAGAAAGTCTATCCAACGCGTTAAAAGATTCTGCCAAGTTGCCGACTGGCATTGGGGATAAAAGGGTGATTAGCTTCTGTAGTACTTGGTAGAAGAATTTTCTGTTAGGTGAGTGGATGATGGAAACGAAAATAAGAAGTCGTGAAGTTTTTCTCACCGGTTTTAGTGATGTGAAGTAGTCTGCCATGATTTCGACCGAGTACAGAAACCATATCACAGTTTCTAAGTATGGCAGAAGGCCACAAATGGATGGGATGTATTAAATCAAATTAATCGAAACCAATATCTACCTGATTGGTAATTATTCTGTCGAACCCTGGAAAGATGAAGAATATAAGACAAACTTGGTCGTAATTTTGAGCTCTGAACTCAAACGACCGTAAGTAAGTGCCATAAGATTATTTTCAGTACTGGCACTCGATTAGTTCTTGCAGTTAGTGTTCCATAAGAATATTGATGTTGTTCTGTAAGTTCAGGTTAGTCCTGATTGAGCAGACTTAGACCAAAAGAATTCCAGTTGCGATCATCCTGCGGTATTCTAAATCCGTGCTTACATTAAACAAAAATCTTCGTTTTTTAAGATGATAGCAGATGATCCTTTAAAGTCTTTATATAAAATATTCTTTCATAATTTGGTTCACATGTAAATTGTTTTATAGGAATATAAAACGACTTTTGTTCTCTATTAATTCTCCATTTTATGGTTCCTGGGAGAATAAAAGGCAAAATTTACTTCAGTAGGACTTGAACTCAAAGAATGTAACTGAAAACTGCATAGTACAGACACTCAAACTATTCTGATCGATTTGTTTATATTGGTTTTCTTTTTACTTGTATTGAAGAAATCAATACAAATCGAAGGAAAATGGAAATTGCAGGGATTTCAATTCTCGCCTGACTTGGCTGATTTGAGGTTCCCAACAGAATATTGCGTTTGTGAACAGTTATGACCCGTAAAACAGAGGAAACAGCTCAAATAATGCCAGAGTCACTCTTCACCCTGAAGGCACTTTAGCGGTACACGCCGAGAGCATATGGACCTTCCAGATAGCTTGACGTGCTAGACATAGCTCTGAAACTAACTCAAATCATATCCTGTCACTTAAAACACACACACACATACACATACACACAAAATATTTGGTAATTTAGTTCGTGATATGTTGTCACTAAAAGCAAGACTCTATGGTCACAGCCCCAAACACCCCTGATCACGACACTCCTCAGTCAGATGTAATCTGAGGTTACCCCACATCCCAACCACCACCACCACCACCACCACCACCACCACCGACTACAATAGCATCAACTATACTATGCTTTTTAGTTCATAGATCCAGCACAATCACAGGTGCCGCTGACACAGGTTAAACAACATTAGCGCACATACATACATCGCTAGCCCCTAAAGCTTTTTTTATTCTTTTCCTGTTTATTTCCTCGTATTCCTTTCTGTTGAAGAGCGTAGGCTCGAAACATAAGTCTTTCCCATCTTCCCGAGCGTTAAACTAATACACTTGTTTGTTGTTTAGACACCTGTCTTCGTCATTTGTTTTTCTGTAAATTCCAACTATATATATATATATATATATATATATATATAATATATATATGTGTGTGTGTGTGTGTGTGTGTGTGTGTGTGTGTGTGTGTGTGTGTGTACGCTGTTCTATACCGCGCATATTGAAATTAGATATGATGATTATAATGATTTTTGATGTTTGTGTGATATGGATGACTTGGTGTGGACAATATCGCTAATGTTGATTATTGACGCAAGTGGCTGATGACCGAATGGAGAAGTTGTTGTTGAAAACTAATGAGGTGACGTGTAGAGAGAAGTTTGGAGAGAGTTAACCAGTTTACAGAGTGAATTTAAGAGACAGACCTCATCTATCATTACATTGAACACAACCAACAAGTCTTTGCTCTCAACTACAATAACATCAACAACATGTTTATTTACCCTGTATAATATATCGTGCTTATTGAAACTCGATATGATGAAGATTATAATTTCTTGATGTCGGTGTGATATGGATGACTTAGTGTGGATTATACGATTAGTGTTAAATATTCTGTGACAGAAGCATTAAGAGCAGATCTTTGCTTTGAAATGAACATCTCTTTCGTCGCATCATTCTCAGAAACACTGAAGAGCGTAATAGGCGCATTCTTTCCTCCCATGACTTAGCGATGAACAAGTAAAAACTAAATTACGGAGGATTAGAAATTAGAGAGAGAGAGAGAGAGAGACTGAAAGAGAGAGAGAGAGGAGAGGGGGGTGCAACCGGATTGTAGAGCAATGGCAACGAGTGTTGGCTTGTAGGATTTATAAAAGGGCTTTATAAAAGGTTAACAGCTGCTCAGCCCGGTAGTATCTTAAATCGGAACACGAAATCCGGCCTAATTCCAGCTGCAGAGCGAAACAATAAACTAGATATCGTTTTAGCTATCACATGTGCTAACTCTGCCTAATCCTTAACAACAATTGTTTCGCTAAACTCTAATAGACAGGCTACCCGAGCCTCTGTATTTCTTCTTCGTAATGTTGTTGTCGTCGCTGTTTAATTCTAAGGCATCCATGTTCCAGCAGATCTCCGAAGAAAAGCGTTCCATTTGGGCTCGTATCCACCCTTACCTCTTTGTATATATCGGACTAACTGAGTTGCTGAATATATTTCGTAAGTTGGTAGCATGTGATTTTTAGCGAGCTTTAGCTGTTATTGCTTGCAGATCGAGTGACCACTTATATTTTCTCTTGTTGGCTTCTACCTTTGATTTCACTGATTGAAGACATTTCCACAATCTGTACAATGATCTCAGTTCCAAAAATACCATGTAGAGAAGGGAATGGGCAATCAATGAAAGTGTCGTAAAATAACACGTAACTCGTCCAGTTGGTGATAAACAAATCGATACTTCGATTAAGGGCAGCTCAAATAGTTCTGTATTGAAAACATTGACATGCAGAAAACTGTGAAGGAACGAGTCTAAGAGAATGTCTCAAGGTGGTCACCTGACCTGCAAAAATTAGCAGCCGAATCTTCCTCAATTTATAGCCCTTCTTTAAAAAAAGGGAACTTATGCATTTGGGATAACGTTGTTCTTAATACGTTATATCGTTGATGAAATCCTGAATGAAAATATATCTTCTTAGCTCATCTTGTTGACCGAGGAGCCCAAGTCTCACTCAAAATGTCGATATGAACTTTTCTGTTTTGTCATTAAGAAATGTAAATAGGATGACCACGACTTGAACAGCTTTTATCATAAGTCTGTGCTCTTTTAGGGACGAGTTGTAGTCAAACAATAACAACAGTAGTAACACTATCATCCCACTACCATCCTACAAGGAAGCTGCCGCTTTTGAACTGGGCCCTATCATTCAGGAGTAACGTCTGTAACAGTGATCCCACTTGGAAAGGATTATCGTTGATCACAACCTGAAGTGTTGCGTAATGGATATTATTCATATATATTTTACATATTTTATAGTTTAGTGTTAGGAGAAACGGTGGTGCACCCGAGATGGTTTACTGAGCCTCTTATATTGGCTGGAAGGAAGAAAGTAATCTTAAAATCGAAACCGGCCCCAATGTTTGTAACAGAGTAAACTTCATGAGAGGCCCATAAGTTGCGAGTGACCTTTTATCTTCTAAGAAAGCTATAATCATTCTGCTTCTGATTTATATCCATCTGTTGTCCTTCTATTAAAAAGTCTCTCACCGAGCTATTTATTATTCCGCAGCTGTTACTAAAGCGGCCAGTCTTAAAACCAGCCTCAGGACTACTTTCCATTTTCCTTTTCTCTTACATTTTTCCCCGTCACATTTTCCAACATTCTCCTTAAACAGCATTCACTCATTCCCTCGTTTACAAATAGTTTCATTCATTTACTCATTAAACTCTTTTTTTCTCTCATTCTTGCAATAGTTTTGGACAGACACGTATCAGAATGTAAAATGTGATCTCTGTAGTTTGGGTTCTTCTGTCTCGTACTTTATAAACGTTTAAGATGTAAATGCTGTTTAACCCAGGTCTTTTTAGGTCGAATAAGTCCTATGACTATACTCAAATGTATTTGACCCAAGATTATCTTGTCGTTTATTTTTCAAGAATAATAATATATTCTAGGCTATTTTATCCAATATACTTTCAACGATGGTTTGAGACAGCTTGAGTGACATTTGGCTGGTCTTTCAGTCAGACGTCCAGGCAGAATCACGAGTCTGTTATTGTTAATGTAAACCAGACAGAAGCATTGCAGTGGATGTTTCTATGTCCTTCCAAGACAGTTTAAGTGGACGACGACTGCGGAGGTACACGACTGAAACACGCGCAGAGTGTCAGCGTATGTAAGCTGTCAACGAGATAAGCTCAACCAGATGACGTTGAGTTCGTTACTAGACACCGGTAATGGCGACGCTGAATATCGATCTGAGCAATCTACCGTACGAGACAGAAGAATGTCGGCAGCAAAAATCGATTCTTGCATTCTCTGATCTGCTTGTCAGAAAATATAATCTATTACGAATGAATGATTAAAAGAATAAATGAAGGAAAAACATATAAAATGAAGAAACGCATCTGTGTTATTTACAGAGCTGCATAAATATTGTTGTTTCGAACGATATCTTTCACAGCCCTCAATATACATTCGAAATCCATTTGATGTATGCAGCACCAACCCCATCGATTGATCCCTTCCCTCTCTCCACGACCCCACCACCCGAATGAATATTATCGGAAAGGGCAAAACCAGGTGGCTTTTGGCGCATGGTTTGTGGGGATACACGAGATACTGGGAAAAAGACAGACTCTCACGATATCCCATTGAAACAGGTTCGCCTCTCTGATCTGCCGCCCACCTGATTTCACTCTATTTGCATATGTACACACCTTCCTGGTTAAACCAAAGAAACCGAGCAGGAGTTTGTTGTGACCCCAAAAGGCCTTCACTATTGAGCGTCGATCCTCTCTCAATTCATCTCACCCCATTTAATGTTACAATTATCTCTTGCCGGTTCCTATAAAGGCTGCCGTGATTTTCATTCCGATGAGGGGTCAGCTGCGTCGGTTATTTGTTGTAATGGGGCAACGGCATGGATGCTTCCGATACGAATGCATTTTTGAGCTGCACGAAATCAATGTAAATCAGTGATCATCATTTCACGCTTGGGTCTAAGATTGGTGATTGCTCGATATGGAGGTGAACAACAACAACAACAACGGTAGCAATAACCACCACCACCACCACAACAACAACAACAATAGCAGCAGCAGCAACAACCACAGTAGCAACTACAATAACAATATGTTTATCGTACTTATTGAAACTCGATATGATGAAGATCATAATCTCTTGATGTCGGTGTGATATGGATGACTTGGTGTGGATTATATGACTAGTGTTGAATATTGTGGCAAATAAGTGGTGACTAAATGGAGAGCGTAGAGCGGTGAGGAATTGTTGAGGAAGGCAGCAGTTCTGTGGAAAAGGCAAAAGATAAAAGTGTTCAGAAGCGAGTTGTTGCAACTAATGAAGTGGCGAGCAGAGAAGTTTGGAGAGAGTGAATTTGAGTGGCAGATATCATCTATCATTACATTGAACAGCACCAACAAGTCTTTGGTCTCATTAGATGAGCGGATGAGGGCTGGAGAAGCATAAAGACCAGATCTATGGTTTGAAATTAGCATTCATTTTGTCCCACCAGTCTCAATTGTATTGAAGAGCGTAATAGGCGCGTCCGTTGCGCCCATGACTTAGCGATGAACTAGTAAAAACTAAATTACAGAGAATTAGAGGTTAGAGTGAGAGAGAGAGAGAGAGAGAGAGAGAGAGAGAAAGAGAGGGAGGGAGTGGGAGAGAGGGGAGAGAGCAGAAGAGAGGAAGAGGGAGAGAGAGAACAGGAGAGAGGAAGAGGGAGAGAGAGAGAGAGAGAGAGAGTAGAATCAGATTGTAGAGCAATGGCGGTGAGTGTTGGTTTGTAGGATTATAAAAAGGTTAACAGCTGCGCAAACCAGAAGCATTAAATCGGATTCAGCTGAATTGAACATGAAATCCGTCCTTAGTCTGGCAGCTGCCAGGGACTGCAATGCCAACGTAATAAAATAGACATCTCTTTTGCTCTCACATGTGATGAATCCTTGAAATAAAATATAAAGAAAAGAAAAAGTTGCACAGTTAAACACTGACAGACCGATCTCTCTGGCACACACACACACACACACACACACACGCACACACACACATACGCGCGCACACACACACACGCACACACACGCACACACACGCACACACACACACACACACACCACACACACACACACGCACACACACACATACGCGCGCACACACACACACGCACACACACGCACACACACGCACACACACACACACACACACACACACACGCGCGCGCGCACACACACGCGCACACACACACTTCTCCTTTGTAACATTGTTGTTGTAGTTGTCTAATTCCAAATCAAACCTGATTTCCAGTCTTTAGAGTACGAAGGACCACAACAAAGAAACCCTCCCTCATTCTGTCCCAGGGTTCGTTTCCCTGGCTGATTGTAAAATGGTCCAAAGTCCCCCGAACAGCACCAGTAGACATCACTTGCAAATGGGACGTCCGTGAAATTGTAGGAAAACTAAGCTAATTTGCGATTCAGCGTTCGAGGTCGGAGTAAGTGCAACGAGTGCATTCTTCTGATCGTAACTTTTTCACCCGAAGCAGAAACTGTTTGGACCAATGAGCGAATTTCTCCTAGGATATTTGACTTGCTAGACGTAGCAGCCAAATACCTCGAAAGTCAGGCATCTACGTCTTAAAGAATGATGGCGAAAATCAGTATATTTTCTACTAAGATTAGAAGTTGATTGGGATCGATCCGAGTTGTACAATGTATAAAATTACTTTAGTATCGATGTTGGAAAGCATTATGATGGGATACTTTTAATTGTAGATTTCTCGACTGAAACTGGGTTGGTGCTAGACGACGACAACAACAACAACAACAACCACCACTCATCCAGCAACAATAAAAATAAAAAGGGTTGTTGGAAGGAAATTGCCACGTTAGGATCAGTTCTCATCAGTGAAAAGCAAGGTTTTGCAACTGCGACAACTACGAAGGATATATTTATTGTCGCTCAGAACTCGAGTGAGGAAGAGGGCAGTGCGTCCCTAAGGACTTGTGGGAAAAGGGAATGAGCTATCCTCAGCCCGCAGACCTACCCCCGATACTTGCTATAGAATGGATTCCCCGAAAGGGACCCAAGGGCCAGCTGGTAATATTATACCAGGTGAGCGATGAGACCGACCAACAATGTTTATGGTACCGCAATTTCCTGTTAATCTCTGCTTATTTCCATTGCTCCGTCGCCTACTGAGCTATTTATTATTCAACGACTTTTACAAGGCAGTCACCAGTCTTGAAGACGATAATCGCTTGCCTTTTTTCTTTCCTTTTACGCTCTCCTTGTGCAACTCACTAACATTTTTATATCTCTTTAAATCACATTCGTTCATTTACTCATTTAATCATTTTTTTTTATTCATTCGTTCATATTACATCTTATCTTTAGACAAATAATGTAAAAATCGATTTCTCTCGACTGCCTTCCAGTGTCTTATAGGCTGCGTTGTTCTGGTCGATATCCGCTGCCATCGCCGTCCTCTTCTTTAGCCATTTCTGTGTAACTAACGCAACACCAACAGAATACGTTTATCGCATTGTCATCTACAGCATGTGCTTACCATTCCGACATTTTTCTCTCTGCATTTCTATTTACTGACTGTCTGGACGAGACACTTGTGGATTGTGTTTACAACAACAACATCAATGATTTTAGAGCTATGGAGTTGCAAGGCATTACAAACGGAAACATCATTGACCCTGCCGTCCACGAAACCAGTCCTTTATTGACCCTGTCATTTACAGGTCTATCACACTAGATTCTAATAGCTAATAGGGGATGAGACATTCATAAACTCCCATCTCTTAGGACTTGCAGATTCTCGGCAGAGCAGCCAAATCCCTTTCCAATCACACTCTACCGTGTAAGAAAAGCAGAAAGACACTAGACAGTGTTTCCTCTCGTTATATTTCCACGATGTCTCGGAATCGAATCCTTCGAGTGAGTCTGGCACAAATATGATTCTCCTAAGATTCTCCCTGATGTTTCTCACCGCCAAATTCTCGGCTGACGAGAAATATCTTATTTAATTGCTTCTTCTCATCGACCCATAGCTTATCTCTTCAGGTTCCCCACATTCATTCTTCGATAATCAAACTCAAATTTCTGTTTTTTACTACATCAATCTCCAGACAGTCACCCTGATATGAACCGATTGCATCCAAGTCTCTCTCTCTCTCTCTCTCTCTTTCTTTCTTTCTCTCTCTCTCTGTCACACACACACGCACATACACACACTCACACGGACACATACACACACACGGACACATACACACGCACAATTGCCACTAATATTAAGATATAACTACATCACTTACTGTCAGCCTGGTTGAGATGTACAGGAACTGAATGATTTGTCGACCTATAAAACAACCACCTAACTGACACACACACACCACACACACACACACACACAGACACGCACACACACACACACACACACACACACACACACACACACACACACACACACACGTATGCGCTTCATGTATGTATGTATTATGCCAGGCTGCTCTCGAGCGCTACAAGTAACATGCAACCCACAACAACCTGTTGCACAGGTCGGGTCGACGGCACCTAAACTGCCAACTCCGTCGAGCTTACTTTTGGAGAGGACGGTGATTGTTGGACATTCTGCAATATGAAATACGAAATCCTTGAAAAGGCGGAGGAAGATTGTGAGAAGGAGACGCCAATGTAACAGCCATTAGAATTGCTGAGCCATAGATTTAGCTTCGGTTTGTCTTTGGAGCATTTAGCATTATCAGGGAGAGTCTTTGTAAAGTAAGTTGACCAAGACTGAAATTCTGCATCGACCTTTCTAACATCGTTGTTAAAAGTCCACCTTAGACTCATTACTCTATCTTTTTGGCCTTTTATATTTTTACTTTGCAAATTTCTTCAAAGTTATTCGACATTAATTATCTTTTCGTGTATTACTTGTGTGGTTGTATGTTGTTAGTTTTAACTAGTTTAGTGTCCATGTATATGTACTCTTTCAGTGTTGGTGGTTGGAAAAGTCATACTCGGTATGTATGCATGTACGTACGTTTGTATGTATGCATGTACATACGTTTGCATGTATGCATGTACGTACGTACGTACGTATGTATGTATGTATGTATGTATGTATGTATGTATGTATGTATGTACGTACGTACGTACGTATGTATGTATGTATGTATGCATGCATGTATGTATGTGTGTATGCATGTATGTATGTGTGTATGTATGAACATTATTTGTAGTCGATCTATTCAGTAAGTATTTGTCGAGTGAATCTTTCACAGTATGCACCATCAAACAAAAAGCCTGTAGTTCGTATTTCTTTAGCAGCGTTGCAAGAATCCGATGCCAAACCATATCTTGCTTTTTTTCTAATGTCATCCGGTTGCAAATAGGTGCCGTGAGATGAGACGGATACGAAGCTCAAAGTTGTAAACTGGAGGAACACAACAAAATATACGAACTCTTTTGTTGCTTTCAGTATCCGGTTCAAAATCTCTAATATTTTATGAACGTGTCGTAAATTTTGTGAAATTTGAAAGGGAAAATCTGTTGTGAAATAATAAATAATGGTTTCTAATGTAGCCACAGACTAGGAGGTTTGACAAGAAATTGCGTCGACCTTTATCATGTTTCTTTCTGATGATTGTCAAACTGTTCCGAGTAGGAATCGAAACCGGCACGCGAATTCGCCTGTAGCTGTCAATTCAGCGAACAGCTTCTAGTTATACAACGTTAATGATTGTTTCTATAGATATTACATAATTCTGTTGTTTCTGTGTCTAACAACATACGAAAAAGGAAGGCGTTTTTGAAATCTGACTTTGAATACATTGACCCGCTACGGCGTTTGGAATGACAAAACACTCAGCTCAACTTACTCGAGTTTCGTTGAACTGTGAGAGGTGGAAGTTACAACAGACCCATTGTGTCAGTTATGTCTGCTCTACACTGAGATTTATTGCTATAAGTTATCAACTCGCAATCTAGTATAGTCAGCCAGCCGAAAAAAAAAGTAAAAGAA
This sequence comes from Octopus sinensis, assembly GCF_006345805.1. Taxonomy (NCBI): domain Eukaryota; kingdom Metazoa; phylum Mollusca; class Cephalopoda; order Octopoda; family Octopodidae; genus Octopus; species Octopus sinensis. The sequence continues at coordinate 71,321,171 of NC_043009.1, read as the reverse complement.
GAACAAACATGACAAAAAGCAAACAAACTTGTATTACTAATGAATATAAATGCGATTCTAGAGCAAATAGTAAACTGCTGTTGAGTCACGACTCCTCCACAGACTTCTGCTAATACAGCTACAACTGTTTTACTTCCTATGCCTCTAAACACTTTGCATAACGAACCAACAAAAGTTTCTACCTGGCCAGCTCACCTGAGAGAGAGAGAGAGAGAGAGAGAGAGAGAGAGAGAGAGAGAGAGAGAGAGAGAGAGAGAGAGAGAGCAGCTAAATCTCACTTAAATCATACAAATTTGTTTGCAGGTAAAAGACATGTGTTCCGATGTAATAATGCTTGAGTTTTTGGTCCGGTTACAAAAAGTGTCTCTGTTATGGAATTCCCACTGACTTCACCTACAGGTATGACAATACTAATTTCGGAGCGGGAGGTAAATCGATTACATCGACCCCAGAGCCTCAAGAGGATGAAAAGCAAAGTCGACCTCAGCGGAATTTAAACTCAGAACATGAAGACAGACAAAATACCGTTAAACATGTTGTCCGGCGGACTAACAATTCTGTTAACTCGCAGCCTTCTGATGTGAGATATTAAAAATGATTCTGAAGCTACTTTAAGTACCAGCGCTAGTCGTTCCTATAATCATTATTATTATTCAGTAGTTTTATTTTTATAGCGTGCTTTCACTTCACTACCGAGCGCAGCTCTGTGTGCCTTGGGTATGTGCTGTGATTTGTTGTGATACTCTGTTGGTTATTGTATGGAAAGTGTTCTGCGTAGGATGTGTGCAGTGCCTAGTAGTGCAATTTTCTGTATGTTATATGTGTTTGTAAGTCCTGGTGTTTTTGTTATGTATTTGTCTGAATATTTTTTATCATGCCTAATGCACTTATTATGATAGGAATTGTTTCTGTTTTTAGATTCCACATTCTGGTTACCTCTATTTCCAGGTCTTTGTATTTTGAAAGTTTCTCCATTTCTTTTAGAGAAACGTTGCCATTATTATTATTATTATTATTATTATTATTATTATTATTATTATTATTATTATTATTATTAAAAAACAAGGCTAATCTTAAAAAGTAGTCGCAATAGAGAAATCATGAGGCAGAGGGACTTTGTTGAGATCATACATATTAGAAATAGTCACTAAATCTGCCTCAAATTACACACCGCCTAAGAAAAGACAGACACATCTGGTTACTTGTTCCCGCGTCTTCTGTGTGTGGTAGAAAAGACGGATTGGCTACGATTTGAAAGTAGCAGCCATCTTTAATGATAGAGTTGACCTGGAGTCATACAACAACACTGCAGTTTTGTTTCGTCCTAATGTTTATCTCGATCGGTGCAGAGTTCACTCGTCGTCCATGTCGAAAGCTCGGAAATGTTTTAATTAATGCATCTCTCTGTCTGACAATGGGAACCAATCATTATTAGCCAGTTTCCGAAGCTACCGTTTCGTACTGTGATTAGCCACGTGACGAAGGGGTGGGGGTGGGAGCTGTGCTCAGAACAACCGGAAGCAATACCCCCCCCCAAAAAAAAAACATCACACCTGAGTCTCACACAATTCCACACTTCTGCAGTTTTTGACTGGTACTTTATTTATCGACCTCGAAATGAGGAAAGACAAAGTTGATTACTGCAGGATTTGAATCCAGAGCAGCGAAACTATTATCCTGTAATTAATGAAGAAAAGAAGAGAATTTATTTCTTGAACAGAAAGGAAGGTCGTCGGTTTTTGAATCCTGAAAACTGCAAAAACCTGTGGGATATAACGATATTGTTACGGTGAATAAAAAAGGAAGAACGTATGCGATAATCGATATAGCATGCCCCGGTGACAACAGGATCAATGTGAAAGAAGAAGGAAAAATAAACGACTATGACGATTTAAAGTGGGAAATACGAAGGTTGTGGTTAATGAAGAGAGTAGAAGTGGTGCCAATAGTAATTGGTGCACGTGGAAGTATCAGTACTCCACTACCAACATGGCTGAAACAGATCGATGCTAGTGTGAAGGTAGAACACATACACAAATCAGCCTTGCTTGGAACTGCAAGTATTCTTTGCAGGGTTCTTGAAGCATGACCAGTAAACAAGTGCCACCTTAGTCTGCTGTCTATGGACAGCTGACGCCTTCCATCATACCCAGCTGTGAGTTTTCATATACTAATAATAATAATAATAATAATAATAATAATAATAATAATAATAATAACAGTGGCTCTCATGGCTTCTGATCTTAACTGATTGGAAGTGTTATCATGTACATTGTTTTGTCTTGGTATAAAAGATGGGCCACAGCAAATATTCTGCTCAATACCACAGATTTGCTTGTCAGTTGTTTGACCTTAACCAGTTTACCATGTCCCTTAGTGGCTGACGATATGTGCATCTCTGATCACGAGCAGAAGTAGTGGGGGAGAAGAAGAAGAAGAAGAAGAAGAAGAAGAAGAAGAAGAAGAAGAAGAAGAAGAAGAAGAAGAAGAAGAAGAAGAAGAAGAAGAAGAAGAAGAAGAAGAAGAAGAAGAAGAAGGAAACGGGATGTATGCAACTTCGTATTAGGGTGATGGTGGATGGTGAAATGAAAAGAATCCTAACCATGGCTGGGTTCGATCTTATTGCATGGCATCTTGCTCATTTCTCATAGCCTGGGATCGATTCATGCTTTGTGAGCAAAATTTGGTAGCCGGAAACTGTGCGGAAGCGCGACGGTTGGAATGTGCCTGCATTCGAAACATTACAGATTTATCACACATTGTGTCCCACTGAATCTGCTTGAGGATAACAGTGGCGGTGTATCAACGTGCCTTTAGAATAATTAACCATTTATAAACTAGTTCAAAGGACAGGAAATTCAGTTGAAGGGAACGAGATCCATAGCATTTGAACTTTTGTTGTAATCGAATGTTTTCAGCCGTGGATTAAAGTTTTCTCGAGATTTCAGCTTCTGAAATACATGTATTATATTATTTAGTTTGGTTCTGTCTCTTCATTTAAAATCTTACAGAGTCGACTCTGCCCTTCATAATTTTCGTTGGGAGAGCATAGAATATCAGATACTTACTCGGGTCGACAACGAAAAGCCGAATCCCCACCACATGTGTTTGTACCTTTTGCCATTGTGAGATATTAGTACGGGTTACTTTTTGAGTAAAAAGTATAGATACCCTATATTTTAGAGGTGGGTAGAAAGTTCTAGGTCAGCTTCGACTGCGCAGGTATTCTAGCTGTGAACCTCCCGTCTCCTTGTATATTTAAGAAGATATATTTAGATGGAAAGCATGGATCTTATACCCGCAACAGAGTGAACTCTGCTGATGGCACTCAAGACCCGACTGCTGGTGTTAAAACGGGCGACGGATGAAGTCTGTTACGATACACCATGTACAGTCCATGCAAGTTCGATCGACTTAAGGCTGTAGTATAAGACACTAACCTAAGACACTACAGCGGGATTGAACCTGGAATCATGTAATTATAAAATAGAATTCTTGACCACACAACCACTCCAATGAGACCTAACTGCCTTTAAAAATGCAGGCTTATCAAATGTTGCTGATGCCTTTCTTAAGCTCCATGTCCAACCTGATCCAGCGTGTATTCAATGAAAATTATTTCTGTCGTAATTATTCACTCATTTTTCTTGTCATTTTTCTTTTTTTGAGAAAATGTATCCCTGTGTGATCTGGGGTAGTCTTGGTTATTATTTCTGTTAGTCGAGTGACCGTGCATGAACTGTTAGACGTTACTGCGAAGTTTGAGTGAAATATGGGAATCCAAAGAATTATTCTTCAGCAACACGACTGTTGGTAATAAAGAAATAACCACTTGACTAACGCAGTTGCCTTTTACCGAGCTAAACAATAGCATCATTTGATTTGGCAGAGGATTCCATACTATAGGGGTCAAGAAAAAAGGGGTATTAGTGATGTGAGGGAAGTGAAATCACTTTCATCAAGTCTTCGGATTGAATTCGACTTCCTGAAAATTAATCCTTTGTTCCACAGAAGCGACCTGCTGGAAATTACAGTCAAATCTCTCTCAAATCACATTCTACCATCATAAGAGGAACACACTGGATAATGTTATCTTAAATATAGTATGTCAAAAATAGACTTGTTAGTCATGACTGGAACGCTTTCAACCAGAGGTCTGCTCAGTTACATTTGGGTTAAACAACAACAAATAAGGAACTGTGATGCGATGACTTTTATTCCTTTCTCAGAAACTTTAAGACCTTAGTCAAATGGGGCTTTGCAATGGGGGTGGGATTTGAAACCGTGACACGCTCCCCACTTTCCAGTATCTTCTCGCACACTCAACCATTCTCTCCATCACAAAGTGTTTAAATAATTTCAATGCAACATCAAATTGTTTGTAGAAAATTTTCCATAGATTTTCTTCTGACATTTCATACAAACAATCTTTGAAGTATTGACCTTTCCCGTTTGCCCTTATCACTTTATGATATCTAATCTGCTTTTGTCATCCTTAATTAAAACGCTTATTTTACCATCTTGTATATTTATTCATTTTCGCATTTTTCAAAACAAATTGCTCGTAGGTAACGACGTCACGGCGTGTTTTAATAATTTGTAATCCCACTCCTCTCTTATCACAGAATGAATGAAAGAAAATTAAATAAAAACATCTTTGTGCGATCGTTATTATTATTATTATTATTATTATTATTATTATTATTATTATTATTATTATTATTATTATTATTATTATTATTATTATTATTATTATTATTATTATTTTTATAATGTCCCGTTTCTTTATTCTGTTGGTGGGGTTATTTAACAATTCTTTTGTCCAGACTGCAAAACCCTTTTGCTATCTTTCGCCATCACGCTATTGTAAAGAAACTGACGTAAGGAGAAGGTGAAACGGTGATGCGGCGAGCACGTATTTAGTGGGTTGGCTATTCATTCTGAGTTAAAAATCTGTGTCACTCCTTTGTAAATGATGTAATAACTTTATTCCATCGCCCATCCCACTTAATTGAGATGCGAATCCTGGTTGTAAAGTGCAGTTCAACCTTCCATTGTTTTGGCTGAAAGTTAAGAAAATCAGACACAAAAGTAAAAAACGGTAGATGATGTGAAAATATATTGTCAACAGGTCAAGAAAAGTAGATCATCGTAGAAGAGATTAGAGGAGGATCAAAGAGATTAGAGAAGTTCAGTCGGCGACGATGGAGAAGACTGGCGAATGGCAGATTTAATTCTAAAACACCATCGGTTTTGATACCGCAAAACATCTGGTAAATGGGTGCGTTTAGGGAGTTAATGGCTGCTTATGGTGGAGGTAATAAAGTTGAAGGCTCCCTAGAGGGGAATTCATTACGTAGACGGAGCATTCGCACCATATCTAATGTGGTAGATTGTATTATTTGAAGGAGATTTGGTTTCTGTTTTTACCGCGAGTGTCCTATAATGAAAGGCTTTTAGTTTCTAACCATCCATCATTTTATATATTTAGGATCCACAGAGCAGCAGATGCGATTTGAAAGGGATTTGGCCTCTATTTCCGCGAGGTTTATCTATCATATGGGGGCTACTTTTATCATAAGTTTGCTAACCAAACAGGCTTATGACAAAATAGATTCCAGTCTCGACCATCTTGTTTATAGTTTTAACAGGAACTACATTCTCTGACATGTTCTGTTTTCCGTGATAATGTTACGATGTGTGATCTGAAGGAAATTTGACTGTAATTTCTAGCATTTCGAGTAATCGTGCAATGGATCCTTCCCTGGTTCACGGCAGTCACAATTTTCAGAAGTCCTTCAAGGTAAGGATATATGCGTATGTGTGTGGCTGTAGTTATCTGCATATGTGTGTCTAATTGTATACCTCTTCAGGAATAAATGACATCCAGTTAATTAATTAACTGAACTGATTGAAATAAATTCGGTTTTGCTGAAAGCAGAGTTCTCTGATTTCAGAAGCGCTGTGCAATGGAGAGCACTCCAGATGAAACCAAAAATTCAGCATGTACGTGTGTACGTACGTATGTATGTACGTACGTATGTATGTATATACGTACGTATGTATGTATGTATGTATGTATGTATGTATGTGTATGTATGTATGTATGTATGTATGTATGTATGTATGTATGCATGCATGCATGTATGTATGTATGTATGTATGCATGTATGTATGTATGTATGTACGTATGCATGTATGTATGTATGTATGTATGTATGTGTATGTATGTATGTATGTATGTATGTATGTATGTATGTATGTATGTATGTATGTATGTATGTATGCATGTATGTATAGATCGGTCTGTTGATCAGTTGAGAAAAAGTGAACGACCTAAAACAAATAATGCTACTTCCGTCAGAGTGATTTATGGTTTTTATTATTTATATGAGCGACATTCTTTCGTTCTGTCTCAGTTCGTTATGGAACGGATGAAATGTTACAACAACTAAAAATGCGTTATAAAAATAAGCGAAACGGCAAGTAAAAAACGAGGTACTTATTTGAAAAGTCACCTGTAAGGTACGTGTGCATGATGAGATGAAACTATGGCTGTGATTTTGAATAAAGAGTCTCGTGAATTCCTTTCTCTGCCTCTCATCATATATATATATATATATATATATATGAGAATATGAAATAGAAAGTCCTTGGTAAAGTATCAATATTTGAAAAAATTGTTTTTTTTCTGATAATCTTTCTACTTAATAATAATAAGACATTTATAATTTTTTAGGTGTTTACAAATGAAGACTGATTTGTAGTAGGGTTGTTCTACAAACGCGCATACACACGCGCACCTGTGTGTTTGTGAGTATGTATATATATATATATATATATTATATATATATATATATATATATATATATATATATATTATATATATATATATATCTTTATATATATATATATATATATATATATATATATATATGTATATGTATATATATATGAGGGCGCATGGTTTTGTGTTTAGGGTGTTGAACTCACGATCTAGCGACCGTGATTTCAATTCCTAGACCGGGTGGTACGTTGGGTTCTTGAACCAAACACTTCATTTCTCGCTACTCCAGTCCACTTTGATACCTGACGCGCGGTATTTTGGCATAAAAAATTGAGATTTGATCCAGAAGGAAAAAGTTTGCATCAAAATTTGTAGCAACGTTATAGGAGAGTAAGTAACGTCACTAATCAAGTTTTGATCTAAATAATGTTTTTTATTTTAAAAGCAAAATATATTTATCTTAGCTTCAATGATAGATGGAAGCATGAAGAACTTTATATTTTTGGTCCCATGCAACAAAAATTTGTATCAAAAAAGTTGTGAGGTAAGATATCATGAAAAAAATAAATACAAGTAAGGCAAAAAATTGGATTTAAATATAATTAACTTTTTATTTTAAATACAAACTACTTTAAATGATAGAGCTCAATTCGAGGAATTTGATGGTACCAATCTCATGCAATGAAGTTTTAAAAGAAAAATAGTTATGAGGGTTTGTTTCTCAAATTAGAGGGTGATAATATAGTTCTATACTTTTTTGTGAATATAGTTCTATAAGGGGACTTTTAATATATGTCACCGGCATCATTGACGTAAGGAAAAAATCATCATCAACACCGTTTATTGACACATTTGATACATTATTAATTAGCATAAGAGCATAGCCTGCAAAAATCATGGATTACATGAAAAAATGCGAACAAGAGAAATAATATTCTTAAGATTATAAATCTGGAAATGTAGAGGACAAGTTATTACATCTGGTAAAGTACAGAAAAAAGAAAATTTTCACTTAAAATATTGCAGCTAAGGATAAAATATGAATATTAAAAATTAGTTGATTTTAATTTACAATGTAGCATTATAATCAAAGAAGGTACCATCATTTTGTTAAAATATTAACACACTAGAATACTTTAAAATGAGAGCCAGAAGTACCAATATAGCTAAAGTTTTATGCAAAGTAGACTAGAATATAAGGTAGGCAAATTCATTATCTAAAAAATAGACATTGGGTCAAGACTAAAAATGTGAAGACTTGGCAATAACTTAAGCAACAACTCAAGCAAATTTTACTGTGAATTTGTTGTTATAGGTAGATTTTACTGTAATATATAACTAATTTTTGTATTATTCTATTTATTCTACTAATTGTGTACTACTATTTTATAACCTATTTTCAAATTTCTGATCATTGATTGTTAATTTTAAAAAATGAATTTTTTTTAAAGTGCAAAAAATATTTTGAGTTATTTTAATTTTTAATAGAAGTAACAAGAAAAACAAATAGAATAACTTGTAACAAAATTTTAAGTTTTAATAAAAGCTAATATTTTCTAAATCTGAATACTTTATCTGAAATTTTATCCTTAGCTACAATATTTAAGTAAAAATTTTCTTGTCCTGTACTTTTCCAGATTTATAACCTTAAGAATATCATTTCTCTTGCTTGCATTTTCCCATGTAATACACACACACACACACACACACGCACACACGCACACATGTACACACACACACACACACACACACACACACGCACACACGCACACATGTACACACACACACACACATATATGATGCAGGGTGTCCACAAAGTTAGTAGACAAATAGAATTTAAAAAGAAAATTACAACGGAAATTGGATAATATAAGATTAATAAAACTATTATCATTAACTAAAAGAAATATTCATAGCTCCTGGATATTGAGTTGAAGGGCACGTTGAGAGCATATGTCAATTAGTGAAGGTGGGTAGTCCCTGGGGATGAGTGTATCTTTTAGTTCATGTAGTCGCGTGTTTGCATTAGAAACTATAGTACATATCCTTCTTGCTAGGTTGAAGGGGATATTCATATATATATATATATATATATATATATATATATATATATATATATATATATATATATATATATATATATATATATATATACATATATATATGTATATATATATATATATATATAGTACAAAGTGAAATAGGGGTTATGATTGTAACCCACTATGGGAATAATTAGTTAATAAATTATATGAATTGGTATTATCTGGTAGTTGATGATTGAAAGAAATCTATTTCTCCATTTTCTTATTTTGTATATATATATATATATATATATATATATATAACTTTTCAAATTATCCCCATCCCCATTTTTAGAAATTATAATTTTATAGCTTCTAAACAACAATAATCTAGATAAGGCTGCAGTAATCCGCAGCACCACCGTCGAAAGCGCTGATGAGTAGAAATGGTGTGGAACCAACTAATGGAATTGAAATGGTCCACGGTTAACTGGAAAAAAACCCCCTTCAAAACTTCTAATAAGCCATAAATACATTCCTCTAGATCAGAGAATAAAAATAACTCCATATCGCTATCTCAACGCATAGAATCTAAAGATAGGGCAAAGCATTGCTTCTGTGAAGTGGATCGTCGTTGAAAAGGTGAAACCAGGCAACAAAAACAAGAACGGATGCAACGTATGCATAACCGAAACACAGGATATAACAGCTGCGTATAATAAATACAATATGTATTGATTACTTTTCCTCTTGTTTGTTAAACGTCTCTATAAATGTGTGTGTGTGTAACGGATAAGGTGTGTGCACGTGAACTATATGATGTTACGGAGTTCTTTTTAGTGTGGGAAGGCAATGTTAAGGTGGGGATGGATGAAATTTTGTCACTGAATCCACTGTTTGCTCCTGCACACTTGTAACACAATGCAGGTTTATCGAAGATATCCATATTAGAAGACGGGTGACTGATTCTTCTGCTCGTATTACTAAATTTTGAAACGATCTGTGTGGGTGGTCAGAGTTGATATGAGTTCTTGTTTCTCGGTTAGGCTTACTGCACGGCCTATAAGGTGTCTGCGGAGAGTGACATCTAGGAAGTTAAATATTCCAAGAATAATCATTTTTGAAGTTGCACAGCCATTGGCATGTAGTATTGCCATTCCATTGTCCATATTCCATCCAATATTGTCTGAGGTAAATTTATTTGTAAGCACACCTTACCATATATGGACCAACGACCCACAGCTATCAGCGCCATCGAACTTCGTGACGGCAAAGAAACTAGCGGTAGTTTACCCTTTCCAGTTCAGTCGATCTCCTTATCAAAAATTGTCTTTTGAGCATGCATAATCATTTCTAATTTGAAATACTGCATAAATAGTAAATAAAGCAGGAGGATAAAAATCTTCTATAAAAACTCTCACACACAAAATTAATCAGTTGACTTCAATTTTATTGTCCTCAAATTAATTCGTTTTTAATTTGTCTTAATTTTTCGATGTAATGCAGTGGCTTTACTAACGATTTCAATGGTTCTTAATGCTGCATCGGATGTCTCCCCTTCTCATGTTTTGTCATATTTTCAGTCTTCACCTATTTGTTGTGAGGCTTCTCTATTTGTTGTGAGGCATCAGTAAAACATTGCGTCGATTTTTTGTTGCTTTTTGTATTCGTTTGTTTCCATTTTTCTGATGTCAACAGACGTGGTTGTGCGGTGAGAAGTTTGCTTCCCGACCAAATGGTACCGGGTTCAGTCCTATTGCGTAGCACTCTGGACACGGGCCTTCTACGATAGCTTCGGGCCGAACAAAGCCTTGTGAATGCATAGAAGGAAACTGAAAGAAGCTCGTCATATGTGTGTGTGTCTGTGTTTGTCAGCCCTCACAGCTTCACTACCGTTGTTGGTGCATTTACGTCCCAGTTACCAAGCAGTTCAGCAAAAGAGACCGATAGAATAAGTCCCAGGCTTAAAATATTAATAAGAAATAAGAAATTAGGCCGATTCATGCGACTAGAAATTCTTCCAGACGGTGCCCCAGCATGGTCAGAGTCTAATGGCTGAAACAAGATAACAGATGCAAATGTTTGTGTAGTTTGTAGGGTCCATGTGTGGAGTGGATCCACTGCAAGGGCGCTGGGAGTAGCCCTTAGTTGGCTTTAATTCGAATTTCAAAGCTGTTCTTGCATAAATTGCGGTGGTGCTGTCGGTTGTGGCGGGGCCTGTTCTTACCTCATTCATTCAATCTATTAAAGGTGTGCATGGAGTCAGTCTCTGCTGAGAGTATGCAAGCCATTTCTCTAAACTGTCGAATTATTTGGATAAAAGGAAACCATTTCTATTTCAACGTTACTTATTCGTTGAGTTTTGCGGCTGACGTCGATGCAGTGCGATGGTTTGCTTAAATACGTATTCACTTACGTAATGGCGACTTGGTGAATCTACCTATCTTTTACTACATCGATTTAAATTTGCTTTAATAAATTTCTGGGCTTTATTCAAGTCAAGATATATGACATCTCTCTCTCTCTCTCTCTCTCTCTTACACACACACACACACACTTATTTGTATATCTGAGGAGCAGGGTTTTTTTAAACGTTTTATTGACTGCACACATTTTCTTCATATTTTTGTATCAATACGTTATACTTTGGAACAATAATGATTCTGAATCCATTGTCTCTATGTTCCTATAGTATTAGCGCCTCAACTTCACGATGAAACTTATACAAAAAACCTTGATAAAAAGATAAGAAAAAAACACACATACGCGCGTATTTTTGTTTAAACTCTTCTTATGGAGGTGGTGGTGTGAGTGAGCGCGTACAAACACAGAAGCATGCACAGAGATCTATATATACGCTTATCTTCGTCTTCTGGTTATATTCGATTCATCACGAAGAATATTTCATGCTGTGTCGGCTTGTATTAGTTGTGGAAGCGCAGAATTACGGTCTGCAATTTTCCAGGAAGCATAAAAGTTTACGAACGATGATGTCAGCTTCAAAAATAATTCTTGCAAGTTGTCAGTCTAATCGATTTAACTCACCACCCGCTACTTATTTTATCCACCCGTCTATGGTGAATGGAAAAAAGGCATTGGTAGAATTCGAACCCAAAACGCTGAAAGCTGCAAATAAATATTACAAGAAATCTAGTCCGATGCCTAGAGTGAAATTGTTTTCACCTCAGTGGATTTTTCCAGTGAATGTTAAATGTCTTTGAATAGGAAGGTTAGGGTTATATTACCGAATGATTCCTTTTCTAAGACTGGAAAAGTGAGAGGTACTTGGCTTTTATAGATAAAAGAGATGCCTCTACTTCGCTGATTAAATCGACAGTATACTGTCTATAAATTGTGCTACTTTGTTTTTAATGTTGTAACTATTACTGTCCCAGGTGAAAAAGCGTTCCAATCTTTCTAAATGTGTGATATGAGTGAAATTTAGGAACCATTTTCAGCGAGTCGAATGACATCAAATGAGGTCTCCTATTCAGGTTACAGCAGTTACTGTATGTTCTCAGAAAGGAACTTCAGGCTTATCTACTGGGAAGCTGACTTATAAATAACTTTGATGTGACGCATAAACACACTCACATCCGTTCTCGCGTAAATATCCGCAGACATACGCAGACGCATGCTAACATAAAATATACAGAAATGTCATCAGATATTGAAAAAAATTGTTTATGGAAAAATAACGGAAGAATCATACAGCTTATTGTGTTCATACCCAATCTTTTATGCAGTTAGGAATTTTGGAGACAAAATACTTTACCGAAGTCAGGTTACCTTTCATCCTTTCTTAGATGATAAATGAAGAATCAGTCTGGTGTAGAAGGAGGACTGGCAGAACTTTTAGGCGAGATACTTTGCAGTATCTATTCTGGCTCCCCGAGCTCTGAGTTAAAATACTGTCTCTTTTCATTAACCTTCTTTGAAACCTGGCTTGTCGTGATTGGCCTCCAATGCAAGACAAATCGGTTAACCGACAGGTACAAAGTCGTCTCCCTGTGAAAAAAAAAACAACAAAAAAACGAATAAGCCTTGAACAAAAGTGGACAAATACTACAACAGAACACCCAGGCCCTACGATAAAACTCCTCTTAGAAATCACAGACTAGAAACAACAACCAAGTCTCACACAAGTCACAACCCATCACCTTAAAAAAGTTTGGATACGTTATATAACAACATTAATGTAGTTTTAATCACCTTTAAAATCATGTGACAGGCATGGTTAGGACTTACCCCAGAATATATAGCTTTCTTCTTGGGTTAGAAATCTTAATATTTTTTTTTTATTAAGGTGGTGGAGGGCGTTGACCGGCAGAAGATGTTGATCGGCGAATTAAATACTTTGTGCCATTTAATTTTGTCTTTTTAAATTCCATGTTCAAAATTGTCGGCTTCGCTACAACGTTTCCTTCTTTTGAGATCGGTGCCGATCAAGTTCTCTGATTTCATTCAGATCTAATACGTAATGTAGGAATAGAAAATCGATGTCTATACTTTGGTAGGTATTTCAGTAACCCCGGGAAGATAAAATGCATATATGATCACGGTGGAATTTGAACACAGAACGCAGAAGGCCGTAATTAAATACCACAACATATTGTGAATGGCTCTCGAACGATTCTTCTAGTGTGATCGATTACACCCATCATTCAAAAGTGGATGGCTGTGTATATCTATGTTAACCCACTCCATTTTTGTTGAAATTATTGAGACGGTGTGTGATGGAAAAATATAACGAACTGGTGGGGGTCTGCCTACTCGACTTTAGGCCTCCATGCTTGCATTTGATCATCTTCTCAAGGCACAAGGCCCGAAATGTTTGGGGAAGGGGCAGCCTATTAGATCAACCCCAGTACGCAATTGGTACTTAATTTATCGACCTTGGCCCCTCCATCTGTGACCTTGTATCGATTTTGGTTGTAAAGTACTGTTTGTTTAAATTATTGATTTCCATCAAAGGCACATTATGAGGGATGAGTCGATGACATCGTCCGGGGAATTAAACTGTTTCATTCTTTTAGCGACCTCATAAGGAATAATGATAAAAAGCAAAGTTAGATATTTTAGCAGGATTTGAACTCAGAACATTTTGGATGTCGATTCTAAGTTAATTTTGAATTGTTTTCCTAGAAAACCAAATTTTTAAATGAATGTTTCTCAACTTCGGTTTCGTATTTGGTTTGCAAAATTCTTGATGCAAATTCATATATTGAAACAAATCTTGTTGTGTCTTGGGAGGGTCATTATGGCAATAATAATAAAGACGCGCACTGGTTTAGTATTACTTCTTTATTGTCTGTCAGTTGGTTGAATATCTAATCAAGCAACTAATCCTGAAATGGTGCTTCCATTGCATAATTATTTTGAGGAAGTTGTTTTTCTTGCTTATGGCTTACAATGTCAACATTTTCTGCAAATAAATCGCAAAGACAATATAGAGAATATATTCTTCTACACACCTAAGAATGTATTTTTATAGACGTCAAAGGATCATCGCCACCTGTATGTGTAGGGTATTTAGAAATGTTCGCTTAATTATTAAAAACACTCCTATGGTTTGGGTTCCACTGTACTAACAATTTATTCAAAGTGGAAAAAACTGATAAAATCTCCTTATAAAATATTCTTGCAAGTGATATCAGTCTAATCGATTTAGCTCACCACCCGCTACTGCCATTTTAGGAGCTTTTTTTAAGCTACTCTTGAGCCGACGTGACCCATTGCTTTAACGAGATATTTTATTAAACCAAGCCGGTAGAGATGGTTTTTGGAGACCAACCAAAGGAACAAATTGTAACTGTTCATTCATGGTGGCACGATTGTCTCTTAGAAATTGTACCATTCTTAGGAATTGTATTTTGCAAATCCTGTCTGCATGTTCATTAGCATGCCAGCCACTTGAAGATCTTCGTTAACATTCCATTGACAATACGGTATTGATTAAAACCAAGTGGTACTTCCATTTATCGATTTTTAGGTGGAGCGAATGGGTAACGGAGGAGCAGTAGAACTGTTCTCAAGCTTCTTTGTGATGCATCGATGAAGAGGTCATTGGCAGACGCTTCCAGAGCCTGAGGCAGGTTTGGAAACGGTTAACTGATGCTATTGCAATAACTGAGTGGGCAATTTACTGTTAAGAATGCTGTCAAATTTAAATTTCGTTTTCGATAGCAATTCACTTCGTTAAGTAAACTAACATGTTTCGGTCATGAAATAAAACAGGCTCTAATTTGTCATTAGACAACTATTAAATCTTTGAGAAGATTATTCAAAAGATCCTCGAATTTCTTTCTCTATTTCTTTGTCCAAGAACGTCCAGCACTTCCAGTTTCATCATCTACGGAAGCTACTCCATCATTTTGTGCTAAAGGGAATGGGTGTTGTTTCATCGGGTTAGACCGTTCTATGTGCTAAGAACAGGTTTGAATAGACATTCTTTGGTTTGTCCTTTGCTAAAAATCCAATTCTGTCAACAGCAAAAATAGCCAACAGTTGCAGGATTTCTGTTTTCTTCGTATCATAGAAATACAAAAAAAAAAACAAAACAAAAAACTGTAATTGCCTTTCTTTGTTCGTCTGATCAAGTGGTTCGCTTGAGCAAACAGCGTAGACAACAATTTACCCATCGCACCCTGCATGTAGCAAACGAAATATGTTTGGTGTATTTCCATAAAATATATCGGGATAGTTTGTAGTTGTAACTTAGTTGTAAAGGACATCAGAGCTTTGTGAAATATATAACATTGTTGAGGCGGCGATCTGGCTGAATCGTTCGCACGCAGGACAAAATGCTTAGTGGAATTTCGTCCGTCTTTACGTTCTGAGTTCAAATTCCACCGAGGTCGACTTTACCTTTCATTCTTTCGGGGTCGATAAAATAAGTACCAAGTACGCATCGGGGTCGATTTAATCGACTTAGCCCCAACCTCGAAATTTCTGGCCTAGTGGCAAAATTTGAAACCAACATATCACGTGGTCACGTGACCGACAAGGCTATCAGATGTTGTTTCACATCGCTGGTCAAAATGCGTTTTGCATGTTTTTAGCCTTCAAATGATTCCACCCCACTGGCTAGGAGAGCAGGACAACATACTCCCCTGACCAAAAAGGGGACTAGAGCAACGTGAAATGAAGTGTTTTTGCTCAAGAACACAACGCGCCGCCCAAGCAGAGAATCGAACCCACGGTCTAACGATCGTCAGTGCAACAGCCTAACCACTAGGCCACGCGCATTCACAACAAATAACTTTGTTTAAAGTTCTTCATTTTGTATGACTGATAACCTTAAAAGATTTCGTCAAATTCTTCTTGGAGTTGTCTTCTAAATGTTTTTAAACATCGCTAGAGGGAACTTTTGTCTACTAATTGCCCGGAACGCCTTATTTGATCGAAATTATTCACGCCTTTCTATGTGATTCATTCGAGCGTGTAAACTGAATTGGCAGAACGATCTTTTGAGGCACTCTCCCTCCGTTGTATTGTTTGTTAGTTGATGGTCATCATTCGAAGATGACCAGCGGAATTGTGAAGGGCCGTGGCTTAGTGGTCAATGCATTCGGCTCACGATCGTAAGATCGAGATTTCGATTCCTGGCTGCACGTTGTGTCCTTGAGCAAGACACTCTATTTCACGTCGCACCATTCCACTCAGCTGGCAAAAATGGGTTGTACCTGTAATTCAAAAGGCCAGCTTTGTCACATTCTTGTATGCGTGTCTGTGGAATACTCAGCCAGAGTACGATCTGTTCAGGGGCCATAACCCTGGTTTAAGAATGATTTCAACTTATCTGAGAGTTT
Organism: Octopus sinensis; assembly: GCF_006345805.1. NCBI lineage: Eukaryota > Metazoa > Mollusca > Cephalopoda > Octopoda > Octopodidae > Octopus > Octopus sinensis. Next base: position 71,304,549 of record NC_043009.1, on the reverse strand, counting down.
ACGGAGGAATCTGAGAGTTTCCCATCTGACTAAAATGCTATAAACTACCAAAATTTTCTACTGGAAGAATATCAGTAATTAGACCGGGGATGATGATTAAACCACTCGCCGTTTATACAGTGCTCTCGCTGCTTTCATTTCAGGGTAACGGATAGCAATCACATAGCGCTGAGTGAACATATGTTGGGCCATCCCATAAATAATTCGGATTTTTTAATTGCATGAACTAAAAGTCGGAGCGGAACGGGGTAAATTATCTGCAGCAACTTCCTATAAAAGCACGTAGTAATTTTACCTTGTCCTTATTCTTAGTGCAAGCTTTGAAGAGTGCAGGTCGACTTAAACAGTTAGTTTTCCAAAGCTATAATGGAGCATATCTGGCATATTTTGCTTTATGAGTTCAATAAAGCAACAACGCAACGGAAAGTGCGAAGAATATTAATGCAGTATATGAGGATCGGACAATAAGCGTAAGCCAGTGACAACGGTCGTTCCAGAAATTCCGAGCCGGAACCTACAGTCTAGAAGACAAGCCTCGTCCTGGAAGATCTGTAGAGGTCGACGAGGACGTCCTGCAAAACGTGGTGGTATAAAATCCCATCGTAACTATTGAGGAACTAGCAGAGAAGCTTGTATTTGGTCATTCAACCAGTCATCAACACCTGCGTGCCATCGGAAAAGTCAGCAAATTGGATCAATGGGTCCCTCACAAAATTTCAGAGTCTAATCGCGCACAGAGACTGAATGTGTGCTCTTCTTTGCTGTCAAATCTCACAAATGAACCTTTTTTGGACCAAACAGTGACTGGTGACGAGAAATGGGTTCTCTATAAAAATGTCAAGCGCCGAAGACTGTGGGTAGGGAAAGGAGAAACACTGACACCCTAGGCTAAAGAAGGTCATCACCCACGTAAGGTGTTATTATCTGTTTGATGGGATATGGAAGGTTTAGTCTACTTCGAACTTTTAAACCCAAACCAAACGATAACAAAGGAGATCTACTGCAAGCAACTTGAGCGGCTCAAGTCAGCGCTAAAAGGAAAATGACCATCTTTGGTTTCGAGACGAAAGGTGTTCTTCCATCAGGATAATGCTTGGCCACATACATCGAGGATGGCATTCCAAAGGCTGGAGCAGTTTGAATGGGAAACGATGCCCCACCCACCATATTCACTGGACATTGTCCCATCTGATTATCATTTATTCCACAGTCTTCGAAATCATTTGGAAGAAAAAATATGAATGCTGTAGAACAGCACCGGAGGAGTATTTTTCATCACGGGCAAGTGAATTTTGGAAGAGGGGCCTTGCAAGTCTACCAGATAAATGGAAGGGCATTGTAGAAAATGAAGGAAAATATATTTTTTGATGAAAAAAGAAATTTGTTTATCATAATCTTGAAAAATAAAAGAAGTATTAAAAAACCGCATTATTTATGGGATAACCCAATACATCTAGGTGCGTTGTGCTGCTCGCTTTTATCTACCTAACTCAATCCAATAAAACAATACAGTGTAGTACTACCGGTAACGGAGTACGAACCATTGTCCCTTCCGTTCACCTAGATGCATTGCGGGTCGCTGTCGTCTTATTATGCTTACTACTTATTACTTGAAATCTCACACTTGAAGCGGGCAGATTTTAGCCGCACGTCGTTGTATGTGTTGTGTGCCGTAATCATAAAAAAGTTGCTGCAGAGAATAAGAAACTCTATGTAAATATTATTGTTTCGGTGTCAGGGGTCACAGGCGTGTCTTTCGTCGTCCTGACGTAACGGCGGTTGCTGTTGTCAGAATGTCTCTCAGCGCAACCTCCGCCACATCATCTCGTATTACGATCACACACTATATAAACCCTTACGCATTCCCCAGCTCATACACAATAACTTTGTCGATTTACCTGGTACGGTCACTTCAGGTAAGGTATCTCATTGTTATTATTTATCTTACTGCTGTTTTTGTTGTTGCAATATTTAGTGATGTCTTTTACTTTACACAGATCTGAGTTCAAATCCCGCTGAGTTCAATTTATATCTTTTATAGCATTCTGGGTCAATAAGGTAAATACTAATTATATACCTTGATTGGCTTATTCAGCTACAAACGTCTCCTCTCTTTTCCTGTCACCACCCACAAAATTTGTGTCTTAAATTTGTAATTATTATTATTATTATTATTATTATTATTATTATTATTATTATTATTATTATTATTATTATTATTATAAGGCGACCTGCTGGCAGAATCGTTAGCACGCAAGGAAACATATTTAGCGCGATTTCATCTATCTTCGTGTTCTGAGTTCAAATCCTGCTGAGGTCAACTTTGCCTTTCATCCTTTCGGGGATCGATGAGTTAAGTAACAGTCGAGAAATGGAATCAATGTAATCTACTTAAGCCCTCCCCTGAAATTGCTGGCCCCTTGTGCCTGAAGGAGAAAGGACCCTTCTTCTTCTTCTTCTTCTTCTTCTTCTTCTTCTTCGTTTTGCTCTCATACCTTTTGATGTTCTGATCGCATAGAGCTCCCGATATTTCTTTTCATCCTCTCCTGATCGATGGAATATATATACCAGTAATGTACTAGGTCCAACTCAACATGAGATCACGTGTCACTAGGAGTAATCATCATAGTTAATGTTGTTAGTGTTCTTGTTCCTCTGCTCCTAGTCATGTTGAATATATAAATCACAATATAAAACGAAGGAGCCGCAAAGAAGTGGCTTGACCTGCTAGGAGTAATAGCTAAATGTCTCACGTATTAATTTCTGCGAAAATTGATGAAGTGTATATAATATATCATATATGTATAACATATAGTTATGTGTTTGCACACATACACGTGCACACACGAACACACACACACACACACACACGCACGCACGCACGCACGCACGCAGCACGCACGCACGCACGCACGCACGCACGCCAGAAATGGGTCGATAAGATAAAGTGCTTGTGAAGTATTGAGGTTGATTGAAACAAGACATTATCTTCAGTAACGGAAGCCAAATATCCCTCAAGCATTTGCTAATCCCTTGGTGTTGGCCTAATGCTAGAACTCAATTCTAAGCAGATATTAACAGGCATAAACACACTAGCTAAACCTCTAATTCTATAGAGTTTTCCGACAATGCAGTGGAAGATGAACGAACTAAGGAGAGTAAAGAGGAAACGGTTATTCTATTTAGAATATAAAATACCAAATAAACGTAAATTTTAACTACATTTTCCTTTTTTTAAAATTTAAGTGTTGTTTTTACTTGTCTTAGTCATTAGAGTTGCCATGCTGGGGCAATGCGCCGAAAAATTTTTAGTCAAATAAATCAACCTTTTTCTTTTATAAAGCCTGGTACTTATTCTATTTTTATTTTTTTTTAACCGAATTGCCGAGTTAAGGGGACATAAACATAAAAACACCGGTTGCCAAGTGGAGGTGGAGGACAGACACAGATGCACACGCATAGGCACATACACATAGATATACAGACACAAACCTGGGCACACTCACTCACGCACTTTAAGAGCATGCGTTCATGTATGTGTACAGGTGAATATATATTTACTCCCAGGTGGACAAAGACATAGATACGTAAATAATGCATTCATGCATGCATCAAACAATAAGAGACCTTTTTGTACAAGCTTCGTCTTTTTACTTAGTCATCTGTGTGTATATATGTTGTGCGCACATGTGTGTGTGTGTATATATATATATATATATATATATATATATATATGTGTGTGTGTGTGTGTGTGTGTGAGTGTGTGTGTGTGTAGGTATATCAGTGAGCTTGCGCGCTTAAGTGAGTGTGAGGTTTTCGTTCATTTTGTAGCAAAAACAAAACATAAAAGTGCTGAATATGACCTTGTCTTAGAAATGTAAATATCTAGCGTAGGTTTATATGTTTGTATAAATGTGTGGAATACACACACAGAACAGAAACACACGGATACATATGTGTGTGTGTGTGTGGGGATGTGTGTCAGCGCGTGGGTATGTATGATAATAAGTTAGGGAAACGTGATGCTATGAGGATATTTACGAAGAAGCACAGTTCAACTTCTGTATCCGTACATACTCGCATTGTGTCCTATATCATTCAGTAAACAAACAAGTAATAACGATGATGATAATAATAGTAATAATGATGATGAGGAGAAGAAGAAGAAGAAGAAGAAGGAGAAGGAGAAGAAGAAGAAGAAGAAGGAGGAGGAGGAAGAGAAGAAGAAGAAGAAGAAAGAGGAGGAAGAAGAAGAAGAAAGAGGAGGAGAAGAAGAAAAAGAAGAAGGAGGAGAAGAAGAAGAGGAAGAAGAAGAAGAGTTAGAAGAGAGGTTTCAAAAAGGAGGCATCTCAGAACAACAACTGTGCTGTAACCATCGAAGCTTTGGGGGACAATATGAAAAGGCGTTCTTAAAGAATATGGACAAATACTAGGAGACCCAAGCTATTAGAAATGTAAAACATTGCCTCATGGTACTGCCCCTATCATAAGAAAAAAATTATCAAATTGAAGATTTCTGATTCTTTTAAAACTCTTCGAAAACTGAAATATTACAAATTTAACAGAATCTTAATTCTTAGATTCTGGTTTCCTTCCCTTACAATATATCGTTGCTAATCATAAATAATTTCCATAATAAAACGTCCAACTTGCTGCTACTGGGGTGTCTGGGTGGGACATGGAACGGCTTGTATGAAACACAAGTGCCATTTATTATTGGGACTTTGGGGTGAGTATCAGAAGGTATGAAGAGGAATATAAAGGAAATTGGAATAGAGTGCCTACTAGAATGGCTACAAAAGGTTTGCCTCCTTGGCACGGCCAAAATAATGTGGAAAGTATTAGATTGTTGAAAAGAGCAGATAGCAAGGTGTCGCAACAAGGTCACTAGGGTTAGGGTTAGAAAATCGGTTGGACGAGTCCTGCACGTGATTACTTTGAGCATTACTTGACCCATCATAGAGGAAAGAAAACCAGTGTCGAACTTTATAGCAATCTACCTCCAGTGACATCGATGTTATGACAACCAAGGTTAAAGTTTATTGATGACCGTTGGAGTGATAAAGTTGTGGCTATAAATCAGACGGTAAAAATAGTGAGGACACCGCCCAGCTAGAATATGATTGGATATCGTGATAAGTGGAATTCACTTGTGAGCATTCAAGATCACTCGTAGAAGATGTCTGTGTGTATGTGCGCATTTGTGTGTGTATGTATGTGTGTGTGTGTGTAGATATATTCAGACATGTTCAACAATCGCTTGACCGTTCTCTTAAAGAAGCAAGTCTATTCAGTCCTGCTAGGGACCAACACTCCTTTTTCACAGATGTGACAATGATGGATGCCTCTTATAGCAGGTGTTCAAGGAGTTACCTGTCAGACGGACAAATACCTTCATTCCTTCACAGAATTTTTCATTGATTCTTTTTTGTTTTTACCTTAGTCGGTTATGACCAGCCATAAGTTAATAGAAATGTTAAAAATCAAGTGACCCCTCTACCTGAAGCCTTTGTAAAGAGAGGATTCACCCAGGCCTTGTACTGGGCCGATCCCACTCTCTAAACAACGTATGAATTTTCCCCCAAAACAAGAACTGTTTCACATCATTGGATGCAAACAAAGTCGCAGGTGTTACACCCGAAATCCTTTCTCCTATAGACATGTATAAGCAAAATCTAAATCTCTTTCCCTCGCAGCGGTTGAAAGGCCATTGACTCGATTCACTTCATCTGCCCTTTCATTGATTTTGTTATTTTCGTTCTGCTGGATGTCCACCGAAAGCCACCGTCTTCAACAAGCCGGCTTGAGAGAGCTGCTCGTTTAGACATCGATGGCCTGGCTATGCGATAAGAACTTCTGGGTTACATGCTGCCAGTAGAGTGACTTTACATAACACCTACACCCATCCACACACACCTTCACACATACATGTACGCATGCAAACATCTAAACACACACACACGCACACACATGTACATGCACACACATGTACATGCATACATATGCACGCACACGTATGCACATATATAAACTGTTTTCCAGAAATTCGTCTCGATTTATCTAAACGCTATTTAAATTTTCATGCAAGCACCTTGATAAAGAATTTGAGATAAATTAAGATATTTAGAGAAACGATTATGTCTGTGTGA
>NC_043009.1:71228400-71293400 GCF_006345805.1 Octopus sinensis | reverse complement strand
TCGGTATATCTATGTGTGCCTATGCTCATATATATATATATATATGCAAGATTTTGTATACATTGAGTTACTTATATACGAAAGTTTAAGTGTATAGATATTTGTGTATATGCAACTTGATGTATATTTACTATAAGGCAGTGAACTGGCAGAATCGTTAACATGCCGAGAAAAACGTTTGACTTCACGTTTTGAGTTCAAATTCGGCCGAAGTTGTCATTGCCTTTCATTCCCTTGGGGTCGATAAAATAAGTACCAGTTACGTACTGGGGTCAATGTACTTATCATATCTACCAAAATTGTTGGCCTTGTAGCAAAATTTGAAACCAACATATAATTACAATACTAGCTTGCAAGAAAGAGCTTAAGCGTTTGCACAATCGTCAAATGACACCCTTCGTGTTAGATGAAAACCAGTTCTGAGAAAGAAGCTCTCTCAGCTGAGGATTTGTCTGAGCACGGACCATAGAATCTGATCTGTCTTTGACCTGAGCCTCAGTATAAATGTAACCTGTTGCACCTGTGTTTGAATACATGCTTGAATGAATCCGAACAATTAAAAACCAATCACTAATTTCCTACAGTAAATATACACAACCCACTCACCTGCGATTTACCTGGATGCAACGAAATTAACGAAACCTGTGCAACCAGAACAATGTCTCATTTATCCACCTTCTCACTTCATTCCTCCTCCTCCTCCTCCTCCTCCTTCCCCTTCTTCTTCTTCTTCTTCTTCTTCTTCTTCTTCTTCTTCTTCTTCTTCTTCTTCTTCTTCTTCTTCTTCTTCTTCTTCTTCTTCTTCCTACAGCGTTCTACCCTTTCTTCTTTTTTAACTCCTTAGTCCAGCTTCACCCATCACTCCATTCATTAAGATGTATCTTTATACGCCGTAGAAGACAAAGAAGAAGAGCAGCAACACAATTAGACCGCATCTTCTTTGCAGCCACATTGCTTTAACCGCAAGATGAAACTTCAACATTTTCCTTGTAATACACACTTTGAGATATATATATATATATATATGTATATATATACCAGAGAACAAGGTGGAAAAAAAGAGTACTCAAATACCAGAGGGAGAGTAATATGCTTTATTTAAAAGCAGCAGAAATATCACAAAAGTGTTACTCAGAGTTTCACGTTCCCGTTCGTAGGACAGTTTTGTTAGAATGTCCGACTAACAGGAACGTGAAACTCTGAGTAACACATTTCGTGATATTTTTGCTGCTTTTAAGTAAAGTATAAATATACATATATGATCTTATTTACATTTAATTTTTGTCCTTGTGTCGAGTTATAAGAAAAATAATCTAACATTAAACTGAAAGATTACTCAATACATCTTGTTGAGTACATATGTATTATTCTTTAAGAAGAAGAGTTGATAATAGTTTCGACCTGCTTAGCCTTCATTCTGACATAGAGTGGTAGGAATATGGCTGCTGTGAGCATTCCGAATGACCGTCGAATCAAGAACAGAATTCTGCGTGATTTGTTGGCAGCATGGACGCACTGGGCCGAAGGCGAAAAGGAGGAATCCACCAAGATACCCAGGTCCTTTATCTGATCGGTCCTCTCCAGCAGCAGACGACCCGGCTCGAAATCAAGTTGAGTTGCAGGAGGAGAGCCAACAGGCAGATGACAGCACTTTGACACGTTCAGACACAGGTCCCATTCGTTAGACCACCTCCAAATTTGGTGGAGGCATCGACGAAGATCCTCTATATCACCGCGAGGAGCGACCAGTTTGACATCGTCGGCAAATAGAAGGGTGTGTTGCGTGAGGTCGTCGGGCAAGTAATTTATGAAGACTAAGAACAATAAGGGCCCAAGCACTGAATCTTGAGGCACGCCACTGCTCGCACTGGAGACGTCGGACCGCGAACCATTAACTTGGACTTGGAAGGAGCGATTTGAGAGGAAGGCACCAATCCATCGTACAATATCCGGATGGAAACTATATGCTTGAAGCTTGACAAGTAATAGGCGGTGGTTTACCGAGTCAAAAGCTTTGGCAAAGTCCAATAAAACGATGTCAACAGCATCACCATCATCCAGGATACGCGTCACCTATTCTTCCATTACCAGTAAGTTGGTCAAGCATGATCTCTTCGGCACGAAGCCGTGTTGGGAATCAGAGATAGAGGCTGTGGAGCATCATAATTTTCTTAAGGATGGTTTCGAACATCTTGCTGATTATTGATGTAAGGGAAACCGGTCGGTAGTTAAGCGGGTCTTCGCGGCTCCCTTTCTTGAAAATTGGGCAGATTATCGCTGTTCTCCAGTCCGCAGGTATAACACCTGTCGCCAATGACATATTGAATAGACGTGTTAAGGGCTCGCAGATGACCGGAGCCAACGCTTTGATAACCCGTGGGTGTATGCCGTCAGGGCCGTGACCCTTGTTGACATCGAGGCCTTGGATAACACGTTTGACTTCGTCCCGCGTGATGACCAATCGAAGCATTGGAGGTACCGATCTATCAAATGGAGGGGGTTCACGACCATCATCTTGTTTGAAAATAGTTGAAAAAGCCTTGGCAAATAATTGACTCTGTTGATAAGGGTCCTCAGTCGATATGCCTGTTGAGTCTACCAACGTTGCAATTTGGTTGTTCAAGCGGGAATTCCGCTGGACATGGGCAAAGAAGGATTTTGGATTGCTACTGGCGTTTGCCGCGATTTTGTATTCATATCTGAAGCGTTCTTCCTTTTCAATTTTCACGGCTCAGTCTCGTTGAGTTTTGTACACCTCAAAAGCTGCAGTCGAATCCAGATATTTGAATTCAGCCCAAGCAATATCTCTGAGTCGAAGTTCTCGTTTAACCTTCTTCGTCACCCAGGGCTTGTGTTTCTTCTTCTTGGGAAGCCCAACGGGAACTGCCTGGTCAGTCAACCAGATTACATATGTTTTGAGGGATGACCATAGTTTGTCAACTGTGGACAACGTCATCAGGGATCGCCAGTCCAGAAGCGCGGAAGCCTCGGTTAGAATTTCAAGATTAATTGCAGAGAAGACTCTACGTGACAGCGAAGTAGTCGTGGGCGTAGAAAAAGTTGTGTGCATGACGAACTTCAGGACCGCATGATCACTCTTGGCAAGAGGGGCGCACACAGATACGTCTGACACTGATATTGGATAGCGGGAGAATACCAGATCCATGCCTTGTCGGATATTCAACATGTTGCGATAGAAAACAATCTTCAGCCACGTCAAGAAGGGCCTGGCTGAACCGGGAAGATGTTGTACAAATTGATGCGGGCCAATCGATCGTGGGAGCGTTGAAGTCTCTTAATATCAAACAGTGTATATTTTTCCCACCTGGACAGGACGCCGGTCCGTCGCAAGTGAGCTGCAAGATACAGGAGGAAAGAGTGAAAGAAAGTTGTGGTGAAAGAGTCAGCAGAAGTTCGCCGTTACCTTCTGCCGGAGATGCGTGGAGCTTAGGTGTTTCGCTCACAACCACACAGATCGCCCGGTCTGAGATTCGAATCTGCGATCCCTCGACCGTGAGTCCGCTGCTCTAACCACTAGGCCATGTGCCTCCACACACACACACACACATACACACACACACACTCATATATATACATACATACACACATAAAACTGGCTTCTTTCAGTTTCCGTCTACAAAATCCATTCACAAGGCTTTGGTCTGCCTGAGGCTATAGGAGAAAACACTTGCCCAAGGTGCCATGCAGTGGGATTGAACCTGGGGCTATATGTGCTTGGGAGGCACTCGTGCGCCTATATCTACATAATAATATATAAAATTGCATTTGTTTGTGTTTATAAACGAAGGAATTGAAGAAGGGGAAAGTGAAGAGAAAGAAACGTAACAGGAAGAGGATTGGCGGTGGAGTAAGAAGCTTCGTTGAAGGGATTGGAGTGTCAATGGGGCATAGGAAACTATGGAGAGAAGGAGAGGTGTGTGGGAGAGAGAGAGAGAGAGAAAGAGGGAGAGAGGAGGATGGGCGTGAAAAGTGAAAGAAAACGTGGGAGAGACAATAGACCAGACAGAGGAATCATTGTATGAAATGATCCGAGAGAAAGACGAGATGACATCTGATCGACGACATACAAATGTAAAATCCACAATTGTCATTTTGTCTGCTACGAGTGTTTTAATGTGAAGACAGCTTTAATTTCATTTTGATGCAATTTATATTTTAAACGGTTTTGTAAAACAGAAAAGGAAGTAATGTTTGTCTATGAAACGCGTAGTGACCTAATACAGTTAACATGTCTGTCTGTCTGTCTGTCTGTCTGTCTGTGTGTATCTATGTGTGTATCTGTGTGTGTATCTGTGTGTGTATGTGTGTTGTGTTTATGTATGCTTGTGTGTATGTGCGAACGTCTGTTTGTCTGTCTATCAGTATGATTCAGTATATATATATATATGCATATATATTTATATGTATATATATATATGCATATATATTTATATGTATATATATATATATGTATATATATGTGTATGTGTGTGTGTGTGTGCACGCGGGTGTGTGTGTGTGTATACCTCATGCACAAAAGTACGTCTAATTTTACCATCGCGTAAGTGTTGATTATTGTGCTGAGACTTGAACCCTTAACGTAATGTTTAGTCAGAACATAAAGGAAAGTTACTAAATACCAAATGATGTTTAGTCCGGCAGTCTAACGATTCTACCAGTCTTTGCTATATTCTGGTAACACAGTTGTGGCGTTTTTCGGAAAAAAGAAACTGTAACCCCCCCCCATTTTGAGATGCTCATTATTTCTACAGTCATAAACGTTCATTTGTTTCTCAGTTTTTGTTTGTCAAACATGATACGAGGTTATTGATTGTTGCTGTTGTTACTGTTGCCGTCTATTTGCTTTGTGTCTGAGTGCTAAAAATCTGCAAAGAGCCGAGGTTATAAATGATATGTCGATAAGTAAAAAAGAGCAAAAGTAATTTATATCGATATCAAGTATTTAAAATGGCGATGAATGACAAAATCAACAAAGTGCCAAAACAAGTACTTCCGGTATATTTAGTTACATTTCTTTCTTCGCTGAGGGTCGACCTTGACTTTCATCCATGCAGTGGTTGATAAGATAAACATCAGGAAAGTACTGTTGTTTATGTCCGTCTACGTAATTTGTGAATTTGTGCTAATGTTAAATGTTGTTCTCACATTGCATGGAAGACTGAAAAAAGAATCGAACCAAATTACTTGCAGAGCCAGAGAGATCCACGAAGCTGCTCGACTTAACATCGTAAAAGAAAAGACAAAAAGCGACTGTATGGGTGCGTTTAGCACAGTTTCGTCTCTCAGCTCGTAACGAAGACTGACCCGATGACGGCCTTCCGCGCCTATAAAGTCTCCAACCGACAGGATCCCTCCGTAGCACTGCTAGACCAAGGATCGCTGGAATTTATACATAGCCATCGTCCCGAGCGTCCTTTTGAACAGACCAGTCACTTCGTTCTTGTTGATGGCTAAAATTTTCAAGAGGATCTTACAAATCCTCTCTCTATGGCTGAACTTCTAATGACCGCATTGTCCGTCTGGTAGGAGACGGTGAGCGCCTGAACTTTCTTATTGACGCACGTTTTGGTAGAGTATGGTTGGTTAAAACCGTTTATAATATTTGACTACACATGATGTAGCAAGTCCGAGATACTGCGTCTGGTGCTTATAGAAATGGGTGGTAAAACCTTAATAACCTGACCACCTAGCAACAGCAGCAGCAACAGCAGCAACAGCAGCAGCAGCAGCAGCAGCAGCAGTAGCTGCAGCAGGGTTGGTAATAGAAGCAGCAGAAACATTTCCTAAACTACAAGTTTGGGTGGTCATTCAATGCGAGTTCCTTACTAACAGATTGTTAGTTTATATTTCATCACACAATGCCGTGAATTGGAGGAGGCTGTGAAGTATTGGCTCTCAACAATGCGCCCTTAAATATGGTTTCTGATTACAAATATCTTGGGTCATACATATCATCATCTGGAAAAGATTTTCTAACTAGAAAGGGTATGGCCTGGTCAGCCTGTAATGACATGCATAAGATCTGGTCATCAAATCTAAGTAGAGACTTGAAACTTGAAATCTTCAAAGCCACAGTCGAATCAATTCTACTATATGGCTCAGAAACCTGGACGTTATCAAAGAAGCTTGAGAGGCGGTTGGACGGAACCTACACTCGCCTCCTTATGAGAGCTCAAAATCTCTCGTGGAAGCGCCATCCAACCAAAATGCAAATATATGGGAAACTACCACCCGTGTCATCTCTTGTGAAAGGTAGGAGAGTTCAGTTTGCTGGACATTGTTGTAGAGCTGAAAACGAGGCAATTTCTACTCTTCTCCTCTGGAAGCCATCTACTCGCAATACCAGAGGGCGCACACTCTTCTACCCTGATGTAATCTCCAGGGATACAGGCATCCAGCAACAGGACCTCCGTAATGCCATGATGGACCGTGAAGTCTGGCGTAGCATAGTAAATTCCATAGTCTCGACCACGGTCGAACAATGATGATGATGATGATTGGCTAGAAAGCTTCTTGGCAAGCGTTCTGGCGCTCTGCGTTTCCACTTAATTTCTTACTGAAATCTGCTTTACCTGCCATATTTTTGAGGATAATCCAAAGTGACAATCCAATACTGAGGTCTATGATTCATCTCCTATCGCTCCCCTCCCCCATTCTCTCTCTGCAAGAAATTGGCTGTGGTCAAGATATGCCGTGTGACACGACGGAAACCCTGCAACTCGCCCAGAAATGAACTTTTATCCCTTGTGTTATATTGATGTCTAATCATATTCTAATACATTATCAAACGATTCCAATTGTTAAAGAATTGGATTTTCTTTTAAGACAGCAACTAATAAACATTTTAAGTATTTTAATTTTTGAATTTGGTTCTTATTCGTGGACCATTGTGGAATTGAACTGTAAGATGCTGAACATTGGATGCAGCCGAGAACCGAAATCGGTTGCGGATTATTGGAAGATTAACTATGCTGAATATAATTCTTACAGATAAAGAATACATGTATACTTACATACATATAATTATTTTTGGCAATTATTTTGAAAAGGAGACATTCTACTCAGAATTGGTTAATTAGTTGCAGTGTGTTCTCAATTTTCTTTTTGTCTTTAGTGGAACAATAAGGAAAAGTTATTGGATCGATGTGTGTGTGTGTGTGGTGTGTGTGTGTGTGTGTGTGTGTGTGTTTATATGTTTATATGTTCTATTGAAATGATCGCAGTATATTACTTTTATTTTACCGAGATTGTGATACGGTGGGTAGAAATGTCATTTTCGTTGGAATTGAAATTCGGGCAACTTATCCAAGACGGCATCTTTGTTTCATGTAAAGACATTAATTATTTGTAAAAAGGAACAAAGCCAGTTTTTGTCGAGATTAGCGGTACACAGTAAACAATATCGTAGACTGTACCGCACCGTTACGTCTAACTTGAAATCCCTCGTCCTTTCTCGCCAAGAAATGTTAACAATAGAAAGGGTCACCTCTGTGTTTGATACTTTATCCTTTCCCGAATACTGATCATGCATTCATTTATATAATACAGGCCATGATTTGTCTTCGTTTTATCTTATGTTTTCGATATATTGACTTTTCATGACATAATTTTAAGTTATTTCTAGACAACACACTTGACCCAGATAAATTCATCATTCCTTCTATAACCCAGCTCAGTAAGTAAATACTAAATATTGCACGTGCACAAGTGAATAGCAAACACAGGCCAAAATTTCCGGCTGTACAACCAGAAAACAAACAAACAGCAATTTTCTATTTGAATACTTAAAAGCACGGGAGCCAGCTGAATGAAAGTGTATCTGGATACAACGAGTCATTGTCAAAAGGTAATGCTGTCCAGAGACTGTAATCTCAGAAGAGGTGCTAAAATATCGTCAAATCCTGTGGCGATGTTATGTCAGCCATCTGGGAAATACAGTAGAAATATCGCAATGTGGTTTCGGGAGTTGTATCAACACAACCTCATCGCTGGGTATTGATTCTGTTGCGCTAAACAAACGAGAAGTTAAATCCACACAATGTTTACATCACAGATCAACAATCTAATTGAAATAGAATGCGTGATCAATATTCTATCAGTAGTTACTGTATGTGGAAGCACGGATAGCTTGTGTTAACCGTGAACATTGCCATTTTTACTTACAGCGTTTGTTTGCAGCGACGAGTTAAAATCTTACGTATTTAGCATTTAAGACCTTCAGGTAGCCGACCGATCTTAGATACAGAAAGACGGCATGTAGGGACAAGATCTTGACTTGAGCTTCCTATAACTCAATAGGTTTCATACACAAACCTACGCCCCCTACATACTACGCACACTCAAACAAACACTCGCACACTTGTATACACACACACACACACACACACACACATACACACACATATATATATATACACATATATAAGAAGAAAAAATGGAGATTAGGAAGTTAATAATTGTTTATTATTAACAACAAATTGGTCATCTTCACTTCTTACAGCTGTTTCAATTAATACTTAATGATTTAATGTACAAATTTGAATTAAATTATTAATTATTAATTGAAACGGCTGCAAGAAGAGACGATAAGCAATTTGTTGTTAATACTAAACAATTATTAACTTCCCAGTCTCCATTTTCTTTTCTTGTTTTAAATGGTTATAAACTATATGCTTCATTTACATCTATTATTCTAAGGAAATTCATTCCCCCAAAATACTAGGTATTGAACCAGTATTTCCTTGGATGAAACCATCCCTTCATGAGGTTAACACATCCTCTAATTAAATTTAAATATATATCAAAAGACTGATAGGCTTAATGTCCCCTCTTTATCTTTTGGTCAGGGGAACTTCCTCTTCTTCGAATGCTTTACGACTTGTCTGGTTATGAAGATTGCTTTTTAACTAAAGCAATTCATTGAACCAGGAAAAAATACCAACAAAACTCGCCAAAACAATTATGCAATGAAACAGTAGTCCTCTGTAGACCGTGTTTATTCAGCATTACTTTCACATAATTCATTCTTGGAATTCCTTATAGCTGACTTAAAATGTTCAATAAACGGATTTGGTAAGACATTGTTTATTAAAGAAATTACATTATGTTTTATAAGGTAAGCAAACAATCTAATTTAATAAACTAACAGGTAGAAGTAAATTTAAAAGAAAAAATATTGAATGAGGAATTTAGAAATATGCCAATTTAACTGGTCCTTCATTTACACAGACTTCTGTTCACGCAGACATTCGAAAACACAGAAATACAAAAATCTTCAGACACACACAGACAAATCGATCACGAAAGAATGAAAGTCGACGTCGGCAAGATTTGAACTCGTACCACGAAGCGGTCTATGCAACACCGTGTGAATGCACATAGAGAGAGAGAGAGAGAGAGAGAGAGAGAGAGAGAGAGAGGTTATTAAAGCAGAAATATACAAACCATTCCAGTGAGTTTCTCGTCACCGGTCATCAGACAGAAATAAATGTTGGGTTTATTTCAAAGGGATCTTCAAATGTTGTAGCGACGATCGGGAGGCAAAGAATCGAATAAGCATTTAAAGCTGATTGAGAAGAGGTTTTCTCATTCAAAATCGATAGATTCTGTTCGATACGTTGATTGATCATTGACGAAAATAATGCAAAGAAAATAAACGAGTGAAATAAGGTGAAATAAAATGGAGTGATTTGACTTGATAAAGGAACGGAGTCATTATCAGCGATTCTTCTGCCAAGGCCAAAAAAAAAAACAAGAAAAACGAAAAAAGGGAAAATGCTATTTCAGTTTTGAAAACATATCTGAAGGAAAACGACAATAATAAACTGAAAACAAGATAAATAAATTTATGGGGAAGAGAGGAGAGAGGGGAAGAGAGAGAGAGGGGGGGGAAGAGAGAGAGAGAGAGAGGGGGAAGAGAGTGAAAGAAAGATTTCATAAGAACAGAGAGGGAGATCGTGAAAGAGAAAGAAAGAGAGAAGGAGAAAGAAAAAAAAGAGTGAGAGAGAGAGAAAAGCACTGAGAGGAGGAAGCAAAGAATATATTTTATCTTTTCGTCTGTCTTTACGTTCTGAGTTCAAATTCCGCCGAGGTCGACTTTACCTTTCATCCTTTCGGGGTCGATAAATTAAGTACCAGTTGCATACTGGGGTCGATCTAATCAACTGGCCCCCTTCCCCAAAATTTCAGACCTCGTACCTGGAGTAGAAAGGAATATCTTTTATCTGTTACTTGCTTCAGTCATGAGACTGCGACCATGCTGGGGCACCGCCTCGAAGAACTTTTAGCCGACGTCAGTACTTATTTTTTAAGCCTGGTACTTATTCTGTTAGTTACTTTTGCTGAACCGATGGATGACAGGGACGTAAACACACTAGCACCGGTTCTCAAGTGGTTGTGGTAGGGAAAAACGTATACGCAAAGACACACACATACACACATACATATATTCGACGGGCTTCTTTCAGTTTCTGTCTACTAATTCCGCCTACAAGGCTTTGGTCGACCTGAGGCTATTGTAGAAGACACTTGTCCAAGGTGCCACGCAGTGGGAATGAACCAGGAACTATGTGTCTTACTACACAGCTACGCCTGCGCCTACATATATATACTTCGATATTTATGGTTGGTTAAAAAACATACATGTATGTGTATATATTTGTGCATCTCCTCTCCCTCTTTCGTGGCTATGTGGTAAGAAGTCTTAATAACTGACGAGATGGCGGTGCAGGTTTCCGCCCCGACAGTTTTATTATGGCAACCGAATAATTGTCACACATTCTATTACAGATAAATTCCTATTTACATAATATCGAGGTCTCCTTCATTCTTTTGCTGTCATACTACTACTATTAATATATATTGTAGTGTCTGTAGTGAGTCATTCTGTTTTAATGCCCTATTAATCATCACACTCACCGGTTCAATTCCCACTCATTCCTTATTTTCTTCTAAAATTTTCGTTGCTTCTTGTAACTTCTTCCATAGTTTTTGACTGTTCATTATCGGTGCTGCGTCTCTTTTCGTTTGTTTGTGTGCATTTGTGTGCGTCAATGTGCATGTGTATACTATATGTATGTATGCATACGTGTGTATGTGTATCCATACATATGTATGCGTGTGTGTACGCTTGTATATATATATATATTCTGCATATTCATGTGTTTGTGTGTGCATGCTTGCTTCTGTGTTTGTACGTGTATGTGTGTCTATGGTCATATGCTTTCGTCTCCTTGTTTTTGTGTATGTGTGTGCTTGTTTGTTCGTATCACCCATCTACCTATCTATCCACTTAGCTATCTGTTTGCCTACATAACTATTTACCTACTTATATATATATATATATATATATATATATATATATTCGCCTACATAACAGCCTATACACACACATATACACGCACATATGTGTGTGTGTGTGTACTGACGCGTTTAAGTGAACGCTCTTCCTTCGACTCCTTAACCCCCCCTTCATTTTGCTCCTCAGCTAATTTAATTTTCCTTCCACCCCACGCGCACTTTTACTATATCCTTCCTGCTGCTCCCACACTCACTACGTTTCTCACTCCTCTTCCTCTCTACATTCCCACGTATTTTGCTTTGTCATTCAAACAATAGAAGATATGAGACTCGTCTGTATTTCCTTTGTTGCCTCATTCACCTTAACCCTGATGAAAGACCTTATCCGAAGCATCACAAACTCTATTACCTATGGTAATATTACTTTATTCTTTCTGCTGACCCTTAGAAACACACTGACACCCATGCAAATATTTACATTGTAACATTTTACTAACAAACGTCTCAAAGTAATTAGATTTTTCGCCGCAACTTTGAACTCCATCGGTTTCTTTCTTTCTTTTTTTTTTTTATATATTTCTGAGGTTTTCTGTTGACATTTTTATAGGTTTTATTTTTCTCGCCCATTTTGGCTATTTTTCCCAACGTCTTTTGAAATTTGCTCTTTGTTTGTTTCCCTACCCTCACTCGTCAAATTTTATTTTTTATTCCCTTAGATACAGTTTTTTTAATCGCTTATTTATGCCACTTTCATAGTTTTACTTTTCGTATTTTCTTCATACAAATATTTACGATGTTTTTTTCCCCGTTGCTTGCTTCTTTCGTTCCTATTTTTCTTTTTTCTTTTCCTTCCTTTCTCTAATTAACGAATTTTCATTATCTCTTCATTAATTATCTTTACAAATGTCTTTTTTTTTTAACCAATACGATAATTACAGTTTGAGTTCATCCAGTCAAAGCCTGTCTTAGATACGCAAGCATTATCACTGTTTGCATCTTAAATTCATTTCTTATCGTGCATTTTTGAAGAAAACTAGAAAGGAGAGCCTCTGAGCAGACTACTTTTACTAGGGCTTGCTCATCATTTTTCTCTCTCTTCTCCATATTTATGTATTTACACGCGCACGTATACCAGTCTGAAAAGGCTATGGAGATGCTTTGTTAGAATTCACGAAAGCTGATTCGGAACATTCGGAACATTCGGAACATTTACAAAGTGACACAGTTTTAAAGACTGGCAAATTAAATCAAGTGTAATAGTTTACTTATACTTTGTTTAGTTTATCCTGAAGTGAAGAAAAATTGAAATCAACTCCAGTAGGATTTGAACTCAGAATAAAAAAGACGTATATAAAGCTGCCACTTCAAGTGGACATGAAGTATAAAAGAGATGAACTTTTCTTTGTCTCGTATTACCGTCATTCGCCGATGATATCTTCAAATCCTAAAATAGCTGGTACGAGTCTGTTTATCTCCCGGTTAGCCTTAATCAATAAAGCTCATCCATTGGTAACCATTTACTCCTTTAGCATAGGTTGTGATGATTACGTCTAATGCACTGTTTCCTTTATAAGACAACATGAGATTGATTCTGAAGGACATAGACTGCTACTTCTGTCATATCGAGCGAATGCGTTGAGGCTCTTTCGTCGCTTGGTATGCATTCTCGAAAAGTACCTGTAACATTGCTGTCTAGGTCATCAAAATATCAGTGACAAAATATCAGTGACAAAACGAATCACTTTCCTAGCGCGCCCCACCCCTCATTTCATGCCTCTCCCTTTCTCTGTGTGTCTGAGTTCTTGCGTATACACACACACGCACGCTCGCACACACACACACGCACACACATATAAGTATGTATGTATATATGTATGTACATACATGTATATATGTGTATATACATGTACACACACACGCACGGACATATACACACACACGCACACACACACATACGCACACACTCACATAATATCATACGCGCACATAGCATCTTATTTATTTGTTCTAATTTACAGATGGGCTGATAAGATCAGATCTGACCCCTTCCTTGCAAAAATAAAAGATAACGCAATCAAAATAACAACCTTGACTGGCGGACATCAACGAAACACAAACGAAATCATGAAAAACCACCAACACGTCGTTCATATCTAACACTTTACGTTGTTTTAGAAAGTTCATCGAATGTAATAATATTTGCGGAGAACCTCCGGTGTAATAAGAGAGGCTCTTTCATGTTAGTAGTAGTAGTAGTAGTAGTAGTGTAGTAGTAGTAGTAGTAGTAGTAGTAGTAGTAGTTGCAGTAGTAGTAGTAGTTTAGTCATAGCCTTTGCTCGTTCAAACAGACGTGGCTCTTTCTTCAGTCATGTTGACGAGGGAGAACGTCTGCGTGGCTATGCTTTCTGTTCACAAAAGCAGCCAAAATAACCCCGAAATCAGATTTGGTTGTCTTCAAACGCGAAGGACAGATTGGATAATCTTAGCCTTAGAAATGGAATGGTCACGATTGGAATACCTTTGATTATAGGGTTGATAAACTATAGTTGGGCAGATGTTAAACTACGGCAATAGCAACGATGGCAATCCCATTTCATTTTGCTAAATCCCGCAGTCTCCATGGCATCATCTTCCGCAGTCTCCATGGCATCAGCTCCCGCAGTCTCCATGGCATCATCTTCCGCAGTCTCCATGGCATCATCTTCCGCAGTCTCCATGGCATCATCTTCCGCAGTCTCCATGGCATCAGCTCCCGCAGTCTCCATGGCATCAAACAGATGAAAATTTAATCATTTACCGGATAAAAAGTACGCCAGTAACTTCTGCTCAATCTCATCTCAAAACCGAAAGAATATACCCAAGGATGCAGTCTTAGAAAAGCAGAACAAAAGAAAATGAAAAAAAAAAAAGATAAAACGGAATGACTTTGAGTGGCTCCGTTCAGCGAGGGTCGTCCTGAGGCTGGACTATAGTAACATATGGGTTTTATCAAATTATACTTTTAATGCATAACATCGTTTGATGTTGAATATCTTAGTTAAGTCATCAATGAAGGAAGAAAAACTCAGGGATGCCTTCTGCATGAAATGTAAATAGTTCAGTCGGTAGAAGGATGCTTAATGTAATGAGCCAACAAATTCTTATTAAGTCTAACTACAGCCAAAGTTTGGTGAAACAATGATGAGGTTAATGTTTAATTCTGGTCAACAAAAGCAAGGGAGGCAACCTCCAACATTTAACTTAATTGTAATTAATTCAAAATAGAATTTAAGGCGGTGAAATGTTAGAGTTGTTAGAATGCTTTGCAGTATTTGTTTCAATTTTCTGCATTCTGAGTTCAAGTCGATGGTATTAATCCTTGCCTTTTATCCTTTCTGCTATCGATATAATAAAAGTACAAGTCCAGATTAGTGGAACTGTTAGTGACAAACGAAATACCTTGCAGTATTTGTCCCGTTTCTTTGTGTTGTGAGTTCAAATTCTACCTCTTATCATCGCCGGTCTCCACGCTGCAGGAAACTGGAACATGGTAACTCGGTTAACAGTGATAGGCCTCCAATGTCAGAACGGGGCGAGGAATTGCTAGGAACAAACCCTCAGATCTTTTTATTTTTGCTACCAAAATCTTTCTCAAAGTGTGAAAAAACGCTAGCAGAGACTAAAATGCCATGTCTTCAACATAAAATCTAAATAGTTAATTTATTCCTAACCTATTTAATGTGGAGACGGAAGAAATGTCATTTAATTAATATCACAACCGGAGTGAAGAGAAGGAAAAATAAATATACTCCATTTTTTTTTTTTACATCCAAACGCTTTTATAAAGCTGACAGTTTGTTCAGATGGCCGCTACAGTGTCCCGTTCAGTCTGATCGCACATCCTAAATAAAAGTAATTTTAGTCAAGATTCTCTTTGACTATTCCCCGCCGGATGTTACCAAATTCGTTTAGCATTGATGACATTTTGATGCAATGTTAATGTTCTTTAGAATGCAGTTCGTTGGTATTTAACATCGAGTTCATAATTGGTTAGTTGAAAGACGAATACCATGCTGGTGGCAGTGGTTTGTCGCCGTAGAAATTATCATCATCATCATCATCATCCTCTTCATCATCATCATCATCATCTTCATCATCACCACCACCACCACCACCACCATCATCATCATCATCACCACCACCACCACCACCACCACCACCACCACCATCATCATCATCATCATCATCATTACCACCACCACCACCACCACCACCACCACCACCACCACCACCACCACAACCACCACCGCCGCCGCCGCCACCACCACCATCATCATCCTCATCATCCTCATCATCATCTCATCATCATCCTCATCATCATCATTATCATCATCATTATCACTACCACCACCACCACCACCACCACCACCACCACCACCACCACCACCATCATCATCATCATCACTGAGTGAGAGAGCAGTGCATACTATCAAAGTGACACTGGGGTAAAATTTACGAAGCTCAGTATACCCATCATGACTACCCGTCTGATAAGGGTACACCAGGTACATGCATCACAACCATATCTACGCGACATGGTGATCTCATATCAAGATAAACAGCGCATAACCTTGCAGGTGGGGCCCAGTTAGAATTTTCTTCTGGTCGAGTAGCCCATCCCGCTCAAAAGGTCCCTGAATAAGGATTGGTTAAGGATGTTGAACGAAACACCTATGTTTCCAAAGGTGAATTATCCAAACCTCCAAGAATTCCTTTCAACACACGGCTATGATGCTCCCCCTACTACTTCTGCCCGTTGAGTACCGGCCTCTATGTTGTCAATTAGTCCCACTCCTGCAAAATCTCAGGCCTTGTGCCTAAATTTGAACCAATTATCAATTGGAATAGCAAATTAGACGTTCCATTGGACATGTACGGCACCAGCTGATATGAAAAGATGTGTAAAAGATCCAGAAACCCAATACACATATATACATGCACACATACACACATACAAATATACATACATTCATCCATACATCCACACACATACACATATATAAATATATACACACACATATATATATATATATAATATATATATATATATATATATATAT
This sequence comes from Octopus sinensis, assembly GCF_006345805.1. Taxonomy (NCBI): domain Eukaryota; kingdom Metazoa; phylum Mollusca; class Cephalopoda; order Octopoda; family Octopodidae; genus Octopus; species Octopus sinensis. Next base: position 71,276,982 of record NC_043009.1, on the reverse strand, counting down.
ATATATATATACACACACACATATATACATATGTACACACACAATCGCACACACACATATTTAAATATGACTGAGTGTATTAGAACACCTACACTTACATACATGCCGGCAGCGACCGTAGATAGCCGGAAATTGGCGATTGTGATATCCCTTTACCGTACGGTTTCAGCTTTAGGCCAAAGCAATTTCTCTTGCGTGGCTGTGTGGTAAGAAGTTTGCTTCCCAGCCACAGGGTTCAAGGCTCAGTCACACCGCGTGGAATCTTAGGCAAGTTTCTTCTGCTTATAGCGTCGGGCCGACCAAAGCCTTGTGAGTGGATTTGATTGACAGAAACTGAAAGAAGCTCTTCGTATTTATGTATATCTATGTGTGTATGTGTGTGTGTCGTATATAGTGTGTGTGTGTGTGTTTGTCCCACTCCCCGCTGTTGGTGTGTTTGTAGCCCCGTAACATGGTGGTTCGACAAAAGATGCTGATTGAATAAGTACCAGGCTTCAAAAAAATAAGTACTGGTGTCGATTCATTCGACTGAAAGCAAAAAAAATTCAAAGCGGCGTCCCAGCATGGCAGCATTACTGAAGCAAGAAAAAAATTACACACACACACACACACACACACACACACACACACACACAGTGTACTGTTCTGTTATTGGTGAGATCTGCAAAAGAGTAGTCCGTCCAGTGAGAGTTAATTATAATTTAATTGAAATCGCTCTCCGGAATTCCAGAGTTTCTGTGGCCAAAAGCCATCGACAGAAGTGGAGGTGGGAGTGGAAATAAGTGTCACGTGATTTAAGAGAAGCCAATATCTAGATATTGCACGTATTTTTTTTATTAATTTGTCGAATATTAAACAAGAAAATAGCAAAAACTAAAACTCAAATATTTTATCCTTTGGTCGAAATTTGTTGGACCTTTTCAATTAAAAGGAAGGAACTTTGTTGATAAAAACATTTGAGCAGCTTCTATGCAATTTATAAACAAGTTCATCGTATTCACAACGTTTGGGTCATATTGTCGAGTGAAATGACCGTCGCTTACGTGAAGGGGCGCAAATATGTTTTTCAATTGATTGTTGCATGGAACTACAAAGTGTAAGGAACAAAACAACTGAGATTAGCGAAGCAAACCAAAGAAAGTAAAGAGAAGGACGAATATGATAAAACTTGAATTCTAATTCTTGTATGTTTGCCAAATTCTAAAAAATAATGGTGGAAACATTCTCACCGGAAGTTTTGTGGAATATGTTTCTTTACTATTTTACGTAAGTCTATATTTCGTTTCGATAGTCATTTGTATGTTTGATGTTTAATATTACGAGAACGGTGCTGTTAGGTAGAGTCACACAATCTCGGCTTCCACAGCATAGTTAGCTGTGTCGCATCACTAGAAAATACAACTTTTGAAATCGACCCTTGTATCATATTCCTTGCAGTTTGCATTGTTATTACATTTTAGTTCTTACCTTACTGGATAACTGATGATTGGAAGGATAAAACTTGCCTGCTTCATTTTATTTTATTCATGCAAAGGTATGTAGATGGGAATGCAAGCAAGAAGGGCGAATTGTTCGACTGATACAACTTTCTCCGGGGACGGAACTTTTCTGTGGTCGTTCGATATGTTACAAATGGCCGACAACAACTTTTCTTCAAACCATACTCTACTGTCTTAAAACACATGACCGATTGACAAGAGAATACTGTCCGACATACATTAAGCTGGAGAGAAGAAAAACAATAAATACCAAAACAAGATTCTTCTCAATACATAAACCGACAATATCTAAACTAAATATTGGATTTCCCTGGAGTGCTAACGTATACCTTCAGGTTTAAAATAGTTTATTAGTACTCCCTATGGCACGAGTGCTCCGATACATTGAGGTGAAGCTTTGTACGTTTGGAACATGGCAAATACTTTACATATTCCAGATTCCACCTCTCCCAAAAGACCTTCTCACTCACTTCCATTCACACGCAAACCATGATGCAATTAGGAACGCATCGACACCAAGCATCCTCGTATATTCTCTTTTGTCGGTACAAAAGCATCTTCTGAAAGTTCTTTAAAACAAACAGCTGCAACCACCTCGCTTCCCTCGGGTCACTTTTGTTGTGTATCACCATTGGACACTCTACCAAACATAGCAAACCCTTCTTCCACACAACTGCAAATTTAAATAACAGCAGCAGCAGCAGCAGCAACAACAACAACAACAACTTCTTCTTCTTCTTCTTCTTCTTCTTCTTCTTCTTCCTTTTCTTCACTTCCTCGTTCTGCTACACTGGTTGTCAAGCGGCGTTGGACACACCCACGCGCGCGCGCCCCTATTTGATGGGATTCCCTACAGTTACGGAGTTACAAAGAAACTGTATAACGAGAGAGTTTACAGTAAAAAAAAAGGGAAACTAGAAATGCAAAGAAGCCGAATAAAGAGAAAATAATACAGACCCAGACAAACTCTATAAGGAGAGAAACAGCTCAATTATCAGAGACCAACTATGATTAGATCGAGTAATACACCGACATATAAACTACGTAGTAGCAGAGAGAGAGAGGGAGAGAGAGAGGGAGAGAGAGAGAGAGAGAGAGAGAGAGAGAGAGAGAGAGAGGGAGTGAGAGAGCTGTTATATAGCCACAGGCAAGCTCTGTTATGTAGGGAACAACCAAACTCGTCCAATGAACGGGAACGCGAAACTCTGAGTAACAGTTTTTGTGATGTTTTACCAGTTTTATTAATAAAGTGTGGCTGTGTCGTAGGAAGCCTGCTTACCAACTGCATGGTTCTGTGTTCAGTCCCATTGCATGGCACCTTGGGCAAGTGTCTTCAACTATAGCCTCGTGCCGACCAAAGCCTTGTGAGTGGATTTGGTAGACGGAAATTGAAAGATGCCTGTCGTGTATATATATATATGTATATATATATATATATGTATGTATGTGTGTGCTTGTTGTGTCTGTGTTTGTACCCCCACCGTCGCTTGACAACCGAAGTTGGTGCATTTAGGTCCCTGTCACATAGCGGTTTGGGAAAAGAAACCGATAGAATAAGTACTAGGCATAAAAGGAATAAGTCCTGGAGTCGATTTGTTCGACTAAAGGTGATGGTGCTCCAGCATGGCCGCAGTCAAATGACTGAAACAAGTAAAAGAATAAATATATATACATATACATATATACGCATATATATATATATATATATATATATATATATATATATATATATATATATGTATATATATAAATAAATAAATAAATAAATATATATATATATATATATAAATAAATACATATATATATACATACATATATATACATATATATATATATGTATACACACACACATACACACACACATACACTCACACATACTCTCACATACACACACACGTACTCTCACACACACATACACACACACATACACACACATATATATTTCGTTGACTATATGCGGTATATATAGATAGACAAGCTATATATATAATGAGGTAAACAGTTACATAGTGACGAGTAAGCTATGTAATTATATATCAATTGTGAAAATAGTTAAAACATTTAAGGAAAAAGAACTTTTTTTACTCAGGTAAAATTTTCAATGAGAAGAGAACGAGAAGAAACAAAGAAATAGCGATGAATATTTATTCACACACACACACGTGCATACTTATACATACACACATACATACACTTAACATTGAGAGATAGATAAATAGATGAAAAGAGAGAGAGAAAGAAAGGAATAAAGAAAGAGAGAGTGTGGCGAGTGAGGGGACGTGATTGAAAAAGTCAAAGGCTGGCAGCCATACAGTCACACAAGCAGACGGGCATGATGTCAAACCGTTTATATAATTACTGAGATAGTATTAACACACTTAATGTGGTTTGTATTGAAATTAGTTAACTGAAATCTCTAAAACGTATTTATGCAATAATTTTGTTGTCGTTTCAGTTTCTAGTGTAAAGGGAAGACGAAGGAGAACCATTGGTAACGCGTCAGATTTTATGAAGAACCGTCCGAAGGAGGCGGTTTTCAGTGGGTCCTGGCCTGAACTTCCACCAGTTCCAAATATTGCACTACTACCAAACATCACTATTACCATTTCGAACATTGCTACTATCCTCAATACTTGTACAACGCTCTACCAAATGAAGCAACTGTAATACCAGTGGTATACGCGTCCATAAATGTAAGTAATATTACTCTTTCTGTTTCTTTTTTTCTTTCTAAACTCGTTTGTAGAGTGGCAGAAATAGCAGCTTGATGTTATACATGAGTTACAAGTTTTACAAACAGTTTTAAAAGTGAAATAAGTTAGTCTGCAATAACAGCTTCAGTTGACAAATGTTTTCCGTCCGAAACGTTAGATTTCACATTTCAGCAAATCATTTAATTCTACTTCCGAACTCGCTGTATTCACTAATTGCTGATGCAAGCCCCAAAATCAAAATTTGGTTGAATAGATGTTGTTGTAGTTCTGAGCTTGTCTCCAATAAAAGCTGTAGAATTGGTTACTCCTGTTGCATCTGTTGTTGCTCAAACGGAAGTTGTTAGAATTGCTTTAAGAGAAGTTATTATTGTAGCCCAAAGCGACTTTGTTATTGTTGTAGTTGCTCCAATAGAATTTTGATCTTGATTTTGGTTTTAAAACGTCTGAAGAAAAGTTGTTCTTGCAGCATTAATATTATAAGACCTATTGAAAGAGGTGAGATAATGATACATGAAAAAACAGCAAACAACTACAGGATTTTAACTGTAGCTTGGTCGGGAAATCTTTGATAGTATACAGCATGGATTAATTATCAAAGCATCACAGTTAGAAAAAGGTTCCCATTCACTAATGGAGGCTATTCAATATCTAACCAAGATTTTTTTTTATGCTGTTGCTAATGAATTTTGTTTGGAATATGGCTTTACATCAATTCGTTGATTCCCCCCTCCCTCCAGCCATATAGATATGTGCAAGTATGAAAAATCTATTCTGATTAAGGTATTTTGACAGGTACAACTGCTTTACATCTCAGGGGAAGGTGAAATGGGTTTTGCTGTCTTTCCCATGGTCAATGACATCACAAGTAAAACGAAAGACTTTAACTGTTTTCTGCGTCCCCAGATTCCCCAGACTTAATTTATTCTTCGGCCTGCGGTGCATTTACGTTTTCTCTACATTTAATTCTTTTAGGTTTTTTTTCTTCTCAGAGTTGCGTGATTCTGGCCATGCTGGGGGACTTCCACAATTCCCCGTACCCTTTCTCAAAACCTGAGAATTTCTCTTACTGATTCTTTTAATAGTTTCTCGTGGTTGTTCTTAACATTGTCGTTACTGTCATCATTTTTGCAATTGTTATTGTTATTCATGTAAAACGTTTTGCTACTTGCATAGATATTGTCCGCTGTACACTTCAAGCTCCACAGTGCGCATCAACTCATAGCACTCATCAATTGTATGCTGTTCCTACCGTCTTCAACAGTGAATTTTAATTTTTGTTACAGGAATTATTGCTCTAAAGAAGATTCGATGCTATAAAAGCTTCCATGAAAATTTCATTTTAATTTGCATAATTATTTCACTGAATTCTACATTAATTAAAACAAAGAAATTGTATTTCAACAGAGATTATGTAACAAAAGGGTTTCTGCCGAGAGATACATTATTAAATTCGTTTTTGCTTTAATATTGAAGGACTTCTTGCTGTTATTCATGTCTTTATTGTCCACAGGGGGCTAAACATAGAGGGGACAAACAAGGACAGACAAAGGGATTAAGTTGACTACATCGACCCCAGTGCGTAACTGGTACTTATTTAATCGACCCCGAAAGGATAAAAGCAAAGTCGACCTCGGTGGAATTTGAACTCAGAACGTGACTGTAGACGAAATACCGCTAAGCATTTCGCCCGGCGTGCTAACGTCTCTGCCAGCTCGCCGCCTTGCTGTTATTTCTATCATGTTGCATCACACTTCGAGTCTTCTCTAAGTGCGGTGGATTGACCGAATCGGTAGAGCGACGAACCAAACTGTGTTGACCTATTTAGTTATGTCACTTTAAGTCTTAGGTTCGAATCCCGTCAAAATTAACTTCACCTTTCGTCCCTTTGATAAAATGTTTACCTATTTCCTATATTAACGCAAAGGATTTAAGCAAATACACTTTCATCCATTCATCTTACATTACTGTAAATATTTGCCAACCTTATGACTAATATAAAAACTAATAATAATAATAATAATAATAATAATAATAATAATAATGATATAATAATAATAATAATAATAATATAATAATAATAATAATAATAATAATAATAATAATGATAATTATAATAATAATAATGATAATAAAAAAAAAATAATAATAATAATGATGATGATAATAATAATAATAATGATAATAATAATAATAATATTAATAACAATAATAATAATTACTATTCTTATTGCAGAGAAGCCTGAAATCAATCCAGAAGAGAAACTCCTCCTACATTCCTTCATTTATAAGCAGCGAAAATGTGTGATTCGAACACGGAACTGAACTCGTTAAAAGTTAACGGAGGCGTGAGCGAACCGAATCCGCTGATAGAAATTCGTCGGCCTGCTTATAACATTATCGGATTCCGGGAAAAATTCCGTAAGTCTAAACCACCCGAGAAGACTTTCAAAGAGTGTGTCGCACAGCAAGTACGAAGTTGCACCAGTTGTTCCAAAGAAAGATGCAAGCAAATCTTAACAGATACATTCCCGTTTCTGAGAATTCTTAAGAAATACAATGTGAAGACGGATTTACCTAACGACCTGGTGTCTGGACTTACAGTGGGTATCATGCAGTTACCTCAGGGTGAGTAGAGACGACGTATTCCTGTTTCTCTGCTCCTCCTCTATCTCCTTTCAAACATCTCTCTATAAATATTGAATGTGTGTCTCTGTATGTAAGCTATATCATCTATCTATCTATCTATCTATCTATCTATCTATCTATCTATCTATCTATCTATCTATCTATCTATCTATCTATCTATCTATCTATCTATCTATCTATCTATCTCCTTTTCTAACCACCCCATAGAACCGCATTCACACTTGTCCCTTAACACCTTCATTCTTTTCTAATCGCCTTTTCTCAGTCATTATTCTTTTATTCTTTTTCCTTTTCTATTATTTTTCGGTAAAGTGTTGGCGTCCGAAACGTCAAAACTCTCTTTCTTAAGCGTTTGGCAACATATTTTAAAACCTATTCCTCACGTGCTGTCTTCTTTTTGTGCTCATTACGTTCTCTCTCTCTCTCTCTTTCTCTCTCTCTCCCTCTCTGTGTATATATATATATTTCGCGGAATTCATGTGGTATTAATATCAATATACAAGAAATGATACGTACCTGTTTGCATTGATAAATATGCTCAGCATTACACAACAGAATTCTAAGTTCACAAATTAATGTAAATAAAGATAGGTCGCCAAATCACCGGAACATCATGGTTACATCAACATTTCAGCACTAAATACACACACAAAATTAAGTTTATATATTTAGAATGTATGGAAGACCACATTGGACAAAATTACAATATATGTACACATATATATTATGTTTTAAATACAAAATATTTTTCTTGTAAATTTTGTATTGTAAACAAGGAAGTTTTCTTGTATATTTTTATCCATTTTTTCTTCACGTTTTCAAATAATTTCCTAGTGGTTTGTTTATATAGTAAATTTGCTAAATCCATTGTTTATCATTCCAAGATCTTTATAGTTTCCTCTCAGGACGAAGTATACTGGCGTCTGTTGCAATCTCTTCTGCTGTAAGTGGAGTCAAAGTGACTGGTGCAGATGTTATCTACGAAATTTGTATTTATATCAATTGGAATATGTATCGAAAGTCAGGCGTGTAGCTTTGTTTATGACTCCTATGCATCGTCTCTGTGCTTATCTAAGCTCTCTGCTCTGTTATGAGTATTGTCCTCATGCTTAATCGTCTTTTTTCCCTTTTTAATGTGGAATTCTGCAGCGTAAAGATGAGTTGTCCACCAACGTTTTCCAATTGAATTTTGATTTGGTTTGTGTGGCGTCGTGTATTACGATGGATAATTAGAACTGCATTTGACTATGAAAAGTTGGATTTGTATGGTCTCATTAGTCATTAGAAGCTTGTTTGCGAGATTGCACGGTGGCGGTTTGTGACTGATAAGAACATTCTTTATCTTAATGTTTTTTTTCGTGTTCATATATAATTAGTGACAATTTACAGTTTGGTATAATGTATAGTGTGTTTTCCATTTTTGTAAAGTTTTGATGACTGGATTTGATTCATAAAGGTGTGGCATTTGTTTTGCTGTAACTGTGTCTGTATTGTTAGATGGCCTAGAATACTTGTTGCTAGTTACTGTTTTATTCAGCGGATTCCTTCATATTCTACGAGATGGATATAAATGTCCTTCTAGGTTAAATATAAGAATATCTTTTATTCAGATCCTTTTAAAAATATAAATGTTGTCCCTGATATTTTATTTGTGGAGAGATATTTGCTATTTCCATGTAAATATATGCTGTTTTTGTGCCTTTCATGCAAAGGGGCGCGATTATCTGTAGATTTTTATTTAAATGTTTCTATCATTCTTCCTTTAATTTCTCGACATCTCGTGCATCCATTACAACGAGTATATCATCCACAGATCTTGCCTCGATACTACTTTCTTAACTATTATGGCCATATTGAAGACAGTACGTGGGCTCTCAGAAAGAATACTTGAAGATTCTGTCTTTCGTTGTATAATTTTCTCTGTGAACAGTGAAAATCTATTTCTGATGTGCAGTAAACAGATAATTCCTCTTCTCTTTGTTAGTTGACTTCGTGTATGGTTTTATTTATTATGTGTTCGTTTGATGATGTTATCTAAATTGTTGAATTATTTTGTGTGCTGCTGGTGAATTTATAAGAGAAATTATTTTTTTCTGAGGTGGAGGAGTTGTTTGTGTAATTTTACTGTTCTGAAGATCTGTGAAAGGGTGAATTCTTCGATATCATTGTGTAAATAAAGTACATCTATTGGGCGGATTATTATTGTTTTGAATTCTTATAGATTTGTTTTTGTCGTTAAATAAATGATTAGTTTTTGCGATGTATTTGTTTTCGGTTTTAGCCTTGGTTACGAACATAGCACTTTTGTCAATCATACATACTGCTATATTGTCGCTATTTTTTTGAAATGATGTAGAGTTTGTTAAGTTTCATGCTTTGTATGTGTTTATTACTGTGTGCACATCAATTTTTATTACATTCACCTCGGAGAATAAAGTGAAGTTCATTGTCCGTTTTTATAATGTGTTATTTTTGTTGTTTTTTTTTTTTTATCTCTGCGATTTTCTAGCTTTGGTAGAGTGACTCGATTTCAGTGGTTTTCAATCACATTGCCACTACCGACAATAAAGAGACGACGCTGCACACCGGCATCACTTCAATCCTAGGTTTAGTAACGCTAATGTTACAAACTGAAAAAAGATTCATGCGAGAAGACAATAAAAAACATAGACGCACGTGCGTACACATCCCTCTCCCTCTCCCTTTCTCCCTCACTTTGCCTATCTCTCCCTCTGTCTCTACGAATGTTCGCCTCTTCATCTCTATCTCTGTCTGCTCTTCTCTATTTTTCTATCTCTGTAATTGTTTGCTTATCTACCGAGAAAGAAAATCTAGAATGTTGCAATCCTTGGGTTAAAAGGATTAGCTGAAGTGTTTAGTGAAGTATTGTGATGGTGAGGAAGAATAAAGGAAGCAAATGTTCCCAGTGGATTTTGGTGGGATTAAGGGTGAAAAAGGAGAGAAAGGCGCTGCTCATTTGCCTGTCAGTAGTTGTTGTAAGTTGATAACATTTTGTTGAACTGCTTCACTGTCCTTGTTGATGTGGTCTCGTGTGTCTACCGCTTGAACTGTCTCATAACTGGACTCAACTATTCACATCACATCAACATGATCAATCTTTCTTTTTACGTCATGGCCACTATTCTCAAACATACATAGGTACCTTGGGTACTTATAAGAGTACTAGAGTAATTAATGATGAGAAATATATGTTTTGTATCTGTTGTGTTCGTAAAGTGCCAAGGGTAATTTTTTGATACGATCCTCCCACGTTGTTTTGATCCAGGAAATGCGTCTGTATGTATAACCTTCGATCAAGTCGATGCAGATGGCCCCACTTGAATAGTTACAAATGGACATCTGCATGAAAAAAGGTTAGCAGAGAACTAATTCCAGAGAGCCAACATTCTAAGAAGGAAGTAACGAACGTGGTGTTTAGTGAAAGGTTTTGACGGGGTGTGGTGGGAATAATAGAGATGACGAGAGAAGGAGGATGGAGTGAATCAGAAGGGGTACGTGACAGCTCCGAAGAGAAAAACCGTTGTAGTCGAGGTTGAAAAGATAAAGCGAAGGGAGAGAGAGAGAGAGTGAGAGAGAGAGAGAGAGAGAGAGGGAGAGAGAGAAGGAGAGAGAGAGAGAGAGAGAGAGAGAGAGAGGTGGTCCTTGTCTCCTGTCTATTTATGGTCAGCCGTTGGCTTCTCAGGGAGAAAATCATCCACCATTTTATTTTTAATCCTGCTAAGTGCCAAGACACCCTCATTCCTCAGTGGTTTAGTCACCGACCACCCGGGGGAGGTTATTCTGAGTTACAGGCTACTAGTATTATGTAGAGTTACACGGTACTAATATTATGCAATATTTTATTTATTCCCTTAAAAACGTCCACGGAAGGGAAGATGTCGCCTATCTTTTCCTTATTAGATCGGGACAAAGAAGGAAACTTCATTAGATTTGCTCGATTTCCTTGAAATATCAGCTAAATCATTCTTGAATCTTGTCATCTCAACATGTGTAAGAAAATATTCATTTTTGGAAGACATTTAACTTGGGACTTCAACGATTTCTATGATTGCCAAAAGATTGCCGATAAATTCAATATCATTAATATATTCACCTTTTTATTCCTCTCCAAATATCAATTAACAGGAATGGCGTACGCGCTTCTGGCTGATCTTCCACCCATTGTTGGTCTCTATGTGTCATTTTTTCCTCTCTTAACGTATTTCTTCTTCGGAACGTCCAGACATGCAGCAATGGGTAAGTTTAAAATTTCGCAAGTTTATTTAATATTTACATACGAATTTATGTATTACTGTTGTGGTTGTTTAGGTTCAGCTCAACTTTGATGACACAAAATTAGGATTAATGGTGTTTTAACCTTTAACTCTAAAACCGGTAGCGTATGGGTTGCGAGCGATTTGGTTGATGTTTCTAGCAAGTCACGTGCCCACATAACGGCTCCCTCATTGGCTCGAAGTTATCCATTTGTATGTCAGAGTTGTGTACAATGTTTATTCAGTTTAATCGATTCTGATGTATTACGCTACGTTCTTTACTTACCTCTGAGAAAAAGCCTCGAACCAGGCGGAATTTGAATTCAGAAAGGGAAATAGCCGAGTCCAAATTAAATACAATAATGTTTTTATCGTTGCTTGATCCCAGGTAAACCCTAATCAATCTGGCCTATGCTCAATCAGCATTAAGCAATCAGTCCTGTGATCAAGGATTTTGCGGCCGTCAGGGTCGGGTGTTATCTTCTATATCCTTGACTACATTGTCCAAAAAGTTCCTTTTTTTAAAAAGATGGTTAGGTGAGAGATATGGTGAGACGATCAGCAAAAATGGTTAGAATGGCAGATAGTTGTCTAACGGTATTTGCTCCGATTCTTTACTTTCTTAGTTCAAATTTTGCTATGGCTAGCTTTGCCTTCCATCCTTCCGGGGTCTATAAATACCAGTCAAGCACCATCATTGATTCGTCTCTCCCTTGCTTCATCTCTTCTCTTTTTCTATTTATTTCGGTCTCTCAGAATTGGGTACAATTCCATGTGACAGGATCGTGGGTGACCAAACAGAAGAAATTGAGGCGGGTTGAGCAAGAGGATAGCAACAGCAGCTTCTTTTTTTTCTATAGTATGCTAGAAAAATTCTTCGGAGAAACCAGAAAATATGGACGGACTGATGTGTTGTTCAGCATGGAATGGGGAAAACACACAAGTGAGAGGAATTGAGGGATAGTTAGCAGCTATTTCTAAAAGGGTGTATAACTCTGCAGTGCTCCAACAATTGGTTCATACACACACACATACAAACATGAATATTATATATATATATATGTGTGTGTATAAAGAGAGAGAGAGAGAGAGAGAGAGGGAGAGAGAGAGAGAGAGAGAGAGAGAGAGAGAGAGAGAGAGAGAGAGAGAGAGAGAGAGAGGGAGATCCAGAGGTTTTCTATTTTTGCAGTAGTATCCATTGTAATAGACAGACGAATCGTATGGGTGTCGGACACCGGGTTCGAGCGCCGGCAGTTTGCATCCGATGGCCGAGACTTGCGTTGGGTTTATTATGAAGACGCTTGCTTGTAAAATGGTTTTAGAAGTCAGGAATAATTTACCGTTGTGTCTGGCCAACCCCGATCGAGCAGACATTCCAGCCGAAACCTCTCGATTTTAAGGGTATTATTTAGAACTAGATTCCCTTGTGTCCCTGTTTGTTTTCAGTGTGTATGCTGCGATTGAAGAGAGATTTGGCTACTATTTCTTGCATGCTCACTGACTACACAGAGACTCTGCTACTGACCCTGACAACTTACCGTTATTTATATCGGTAGCACCATCAAATTGATGAGTGTTCCTTCGTATTTGCGCGTCGAAGTCAAATCGTATGAACAGCTAAAGCAGAGTGGTGTTAATATATCTGTCAAGTACTGGATCTGTTAGTCAGTTTCTAATTTGCACTTTTGTGGACAGGTATGAATATTTATCAGCAAAGACCATAAAGCAGAGAAGGGTTTATTTCACTCAATCTGTGATTCGCTTTCAAATCATGTTCAACGTAATTTAAACAGGGGACAGATTAGCTAAATCGTTAGAGCGTAGAACAAACACCTCTGAAGTATTTATTTCGAATCTTCACTCTCTGAGTTCGAATGAATTGTTCTTGAAATAACTTGATTTATATTCTTAATAAATGCTACCAAGACCTGCGGAAATTCTAGACACAACAAATATTCGTATTTCTATTCTGATGCAAGAATTTACAGATCTTCGAGACCTAGTTTCATTATGTTAGGTATTTCACTTACAGGGTACATTCCAGAAGTTTTCAGACTTTTGCTTCTTAGGAGAGGCAGTTGTAACTGTCCTAGATAATTGTAATTTTATTGTAAACTTAATAAATCTCATTTTAATATATCCCATAGACTGACTTGCCACCTTTTTAAAGGGACGGCTGTGAAAACAATACTTTGAACATATTCTGTTAGACACTGATTATCCCAGCTGACCAATTTGCAGAATGCTGTCGGAACGTTTGAAAGTTTGTTATGCAAAACAGCTTTCTATTAAACTGGGTGTTCTTCAGAAACTTGTGAAATGCCCCAGACTGGTTATGGGTTAACTTGTTTGAGTTAAGCATGTTTTTCGCTGGAACGAAAGGTTCAAGGTCGGTAGAGAGGAGGTGAGAAATGATGTGTGGGAGGAAAAGGAACGTTAGAACATCAGAGCTGGCTGATCTTTCTGGATGAAGGACGTCACTTGTCGATAACGATTATTAATATACTGTTCAGAGTTGGTGTTCATGAAGATTTGAACATGTTCAACATTTTTGCAAAGTTTGTTCCCAGTGACATCTTAATAACCAACCTCTTGACAGGGCTGCGCAACAAAACTATTCCTTACTCTCTCCACAATCCAGACCTTGCTTTCTGACTTTTGGTTGTTTCCCAAACTGAAGAAGAACCTCAGCGGCAGTCGTTTTGAAAATAAAGGGGGATGTGAGAAGGATCCGGACAGCTTCACTTTGGCGGACTCCCATGGACCTCGTCACAAAGTAGCTGGAGCTAGAATTTCCTACTTTGAAATTAATAAATGTCTCTCCTGAAAAGTCTAAAATCTTCTGGAATGTGCTTTTTATGTCTTATATTTCGTCCCAGTCAGACTTATTACATTAAAGATCTCAACCATGCTTTCGATTTCGTTCTATAACCAAGGCTGTTAAAAACGTAACACTCTAGCAAATGTCGTAGCAGGCTGAATAATATCATAAATAATTCCGTTAGACAATCCTGACATTTTGGAAAGGAGAGATGAAAGATGGCCGACAGACGAGTCGTTAAGTAACAACGAAATGTGTCGGTTCGATTCTCATCTTAAGACTCCGAAAAATCTCTTTTGTTATCCAATTACATAATGAAGCTAATTATAAATGGGTAATGATCTCGTATAATTATTTATTGCTAATTACACTGCGTTGGTGTTACTCTTAACTCATTAGCACAATTTATGTGTGTGTAAATCGTGTTTTCTCGCTCTCTTAGGCACAGTGGCTGTGGTGAGCTTGATGATTGGTTCTGTAGTGTCCAACATTGAGTCATCGGAATCCTCTACCTCCGGCGGGGCCTTGAACATTTCACTGACTTCGGAGATGAACACTACAGAACAAGAATACTCAGTCAGTTCAGATGCCTTCGATGAAGTTGTGATGAAGAAAATACAATTGGCTGCCGCGATCACCTTCATGGCTGGAATAGCTCAAGTAGGTTACCTTATTGATTTCTCGTCTTAGAACTTCCTACTCTCTCTCTCTCTCTCTCTCTCTCTCTCTCTCTCTCCCCCATTCTTTCAACTCCTTCTTTCACTTCCTTCTTTTCACTTCTCTTCGCCGTCATCGTTAAAGTGGACTTTTTCATTCTCATTATCGTTGCTGTTATTGTCCTCATCATCACTCGATGATGATGATGATGATGATGATGATGATGATGATGATGATGATTAAGACCACCACCACCTGCGTCTCCGTCAACTCTCGCATGACCTTGATTTGCTTATATTTCATAAATCATGAACTTCGTATAAGATTAGCCTTGTACACACCAGCTTCAGAAACCCTTAACTTCAAATACGATCAACATCACAATCATCAACTTCATATTCTGTCCACTTTATACACCACAAACCAACGTGGTCGTCCTTTCAGAAATAACAGAAAAATGTTTTAAACAGAAGCACACATGATTATAAGCCTGCTTGATCAGTCAGCACGGGGCAATACAGCATAAATATAATTTACTATTAACACCATACGAAGCCATAAATCTCTGGCGCTATTTCATGCCTATTATAACTAAAAATACGAAATTCTTCTTGGATGTTTGATTATTTTCAATCTGGTTTCCGTTTCAGGTGATAATGGGGTTTCTCAGAATGGGCGTGGTTACAACTTACATGTCTGAATGTTTGATCGGTGGATTTACAACTGGTGCAGCCGTACACGTATTTTCAAGCCAAGTGAAGTATGTCTTAGGTCTTAAGATCAAGCGGTTTGGAGGAGTGTTCCAACTGTTATTCGTAAGTATCGTAATCCTCGTGTGGTACTACAATGCTCATCATCAAAAGACTGCATCATACCGCTCTTTCCATGCCATTCATTTCTTCACTTGCAGTCTGATCCATAGTATCATCTGCTTTCTTAGCCGCTACCAATACATTGGACAACCTGGTCGGCATCTAGCTGACTCGAGACACCAGACTCGGCAAAGACACCCCCAGTCTCGGCCCACTTCTGCTCAACTGGTCATCTCTGTCTATGTTCAGATTCCCGTCCCTGTCTGGAGCAGGAATCAATTTTCTCTTCACTCCCTCATCGTCTAAATTCCCCATCTTTTTTCGTTTAAGCCCTTCCTCCGCATGCACTTACATACATCATCCACACACCCCTTACATTCCCGCTGTCCCCTCAACTTCTACTCCACTACACAAACACTTGGCCATTTACCCAACATCACACATACCATTTAGCTTCAAACGGTATATATATATATATATATATATATATATATATATATATAGACACCTACACACACGCACAAGCACGCATGCGCACACAATATGTATAAAGTAATGTTATTGTTCTGCAATGATTAGATGTGTCTTGAACGATTTTCATTTCAGACTTACATTGAAATCTTCAAAAACATTCACAGGACCAACCTAGTCGAGCTGGGAATTTCATGTATTTGTATGGTCATTATATATTTAGTGAAGACCCAGATAAACCAAAGATTCAAAGATCGATTAAAGATCCCAGTTCCTATTGAACTTTTCGTGGTAAGTCAAGTTACAATCAGTTCCTTATATATATATATTCTCTAGCTGATCACTTTTTCTAAGACTCGAATTTCTTTCAAAATTCTTAAGACGAAGGATTGAAGCACTCAAAGTCTACTAAAACATTATGTGTCTGTCTTTAATGCCAAGTATGTCCTCATTTGTTGTTTCATAGTCATGACTGTGATCCCGGAATCAACGGAAACTAAAACTTCTAGTCATTTTAGCAACGATTATATCCAGCCCAATGAAATATATTGTTTTCCATTCAGTTTTTCGAAATTTAACTGTTTTTTTTATTATAAATATTAAATTATTTGCATATGAAATATGAAGTCCGTTTCTATTTTTAGTATCTATTATATAGGAAAATTTTTAAATTCTAAAAACAAATATTCTGAAATAGAATTCTGTTACTAATAAAACGGAATACAATACAAATATGTCCATATACGAAGATGCAGAACCATAGTCTCTCCTTATATTAATTGTAATAATTATTATAATTGATTATTGAATTACAAATGGCGCTGAATTCAGTAATAGAATACAGTAATCCCTCGCTATATTGCGGTTCACCCATCGCGGTTCACCTATCGCGGTTCACCTATTGCAGTTCATCTATCGTGGTTCATATATCGCGGTTCACCTATCGCGATTCACTATCGCGATTCACCTATCACGGTTCACCTATCGTGGTTCACTTACCGCGGTTTACCTATTGCGGTTCATCTATCGCGGTTCACATATCGCGGTTCGCCTATCACGGTTCACCCATCGTGGTTCACCTATCGCGGGGATTTGGAAACGTAACACCCGCGCTAGTCGAAGGATTACTGTAGCAGATTTGATTATGTTAGTTCTCAACTTCAGAAATAAACCAACTTAAATGCGTTGATCAGAAACAAACTGTTCGAAATTAGCTGACATTATTCTTGAACGAAGTCTCTTATGTCAGACTCGCTTGGAATTGTCTCATTAATTAGTTCCATTAATTAATAATGTTAGTTAACCCTTAGCATTTTCTTAATCACATCATGCTGGAAATAATTAAACCGACCTATTTATATTATAAATATTTAGTTATGAAGACACCGACCACATATATTAAGAAGTACGTTAACACACATATCCGGTGGTCAAGAGTTTTGCCATGTAGCAAAGTATTGGCCGGAGTGGTGGAGCAGTTAGAGTGAGAAAGTATATAAATGAGATGAAGTCTTGTACAAAATAATACTAAAGATTACAAAGAAGAAATTCTGCTGTTGCTGAGCCCGAGACCACCCTGATACTATTTAGGCACAGTTTACTCAACACTACGTTATTCAACTACCCTTGTCTAGGTTATGATTTGAGGAATAGCTGACTGGTAAATCTGAGGGTTCGAAATATCACGTCTTCCATTGTGTGTAATGCGGTACATGGGACTTTAAAAGAAGCGGAACACAATGTTGAAATGAACATTAGAAATGTGCTTTATGTATCCAAGGAAAAGCTTTAAAGAAGAAGCTGCGTAGGTGATAGGGTGTATCGTTGTGGTGTAAGGAAAGGGGGCGACGAAGAGAAATATGATGTAGAAAGAAACATTAAAAATGGAATCGGGAGTTCAAGGATTCAATAGAAAAACAACTACTCAAATTTCTGATAATTTAAAACTAAAAGATTGGTCAGGAGTAATAAGAATATTTCAGAAACTGTTAAAAGATAGAACAATTAGCAGGAGTGATGACGCTGAACATAATTGGAGCTATTGTAAACGAGACATTAACCAGAAATATGATATGTTGAGAAACTATTGGAGATAAATCGGGGGGAAAAAACAATACGAAATTGGAAATAGTGTATTTGACGAGATGGCGATGGCTTTCTTCCATTAATTTGCTCATTTATCATACGAAACAACGAATTTTAAAAAATCAATATTTGTTGACATATGAAAGGTGCGTTGCGTTACTGTTGCCATTGTAACAAGACTATCTCGAATGTTGCGAGAACAGTAATATATGCAGCTACATGGGATATAACCAGGAGAGGTGATGGATGAAAAATGTCAGACTTTATGTTCCCATGAACGGCGACAAACCGAATCGTTAATCAGTGTTTCGTTTTTTTTTATGTATATTATTTTATATTATCAGGGCAAATGGATATTAGAAGTAGAGCACTTGATAATGTCTTGTAATATTTAGAAATATGAAGGCGGTGAGCTGGTAGAATCGTAGGCACGCCGAGCAACATTTCGTCCCTCAACGTTCTGAGTTCAAATTCTACCGAGGTCGACTTTGCCTTTCATACTTTCGAGGTCGATAGAATAACTGTTGCAAAGGTTTACGATAGTCAACCCAGGCCATTCTCAAATGTGTTCTTCGTTTACAATCTTGCATTACCATTTTGTCTATCAATAATTGATCTTTGGTACCTCTGCATCTCTAATATGTCGTTCTCATCAAGAAATTTGTACAGTTCTGCAATTCCTCCTGACAGTAAGTTCCACATTAATGGGAGGCAAGAATTATTATTATTATTATTATTATTATTATTATTATTATTATTATATTATTATTATTATTTTATTATTATAGCGTAGACGTAGAGTAGACGAATATGTAGAACCGCACCAGGACACTTCATCGTCGTTCTTTCCGATATTCTGTTTTTAAAGTAACATTATTTTTGATAAAATATAATTCAGGCTTAATTGAATTAACTTTCTTTTTATGCAAAAAGTTGAGTAAATTTACGAATTCGGTGAAGAAGGGTCTGGCATCGAATGCAGATAAGGAATTTATTTTGACGCTTGTTAGTAAAACTTTTTCCGCCCAAATTCACGTGATCCCAAATACATCCACCCGTGACAATCGCCAACCTCATGGGGTACTTCGCAGAGGAAATGGGAAGTAAACGTAGCTTTCGTGGAACTCTGATTAATCTGTATCAATAGGGAATATTTTGACAGGGTTTAACATCGCTGTTAAGCAGCCGCCATGAAAGCAGTCGGGTTTGGACTCATTTTCGAAGCTGAATCACAGAAATACAAAATGGCAATTGCTCGGGGGACAAAATGAATTATCACCTCTAGGAACCATTTTATGTCACTCGCTCTGTCTATCAAAGATGTCTTCTCTCACCTTTTCTGTGAGTGTGCTGGCTTTCGAGCCATTTCTGCAGAAACTAGAACTGTTGAGGGGCATCAGTTTTTGAACTGAGATGCGAGAGAGCTTTGATGGCAGATGCGGATGACGTCATAGTAATGATGTTTAGTATTACGTAAGTGTAGGTTGTTGGCGCCTTTCTAAAAGAATACGGAGCAGTCAGTGAGAATGTGGGGCGGCACATAGAGAGGCACACTGTAGAATAGCGTCGTGGATCTCTGGTCAGTTGCACCGGTGAACCCACTTGCTGTTAGGTTCTATCCAGATATCCAAGTGAACTTGGATGTGGTTAGAGGGGCTCACCCTATCCAAAAACAGGTCGTGACGAAGCTACTGTTGAAAGGTTGGGCAGAACTGGTCAATACCCGCATTGCGTCCGGCATAGTTTCTTGCCTGTTGGTCGTTCCCGTTTGACCAGTTTGGTGCATCTGCTCTTCTACTTCATAGAAGGATGCATTCAACTAACCGGGTGGTGCCTCTGACTGAAACACTTTCTGTAAGGCGAGCTCGGCATGCTGTGACTGTTGATGTGCGAACACACGCTGACGCTGACGCTACGTACAGTATTTCCCGAACAGTAAGCGTGTGTGGTCTCTGACAGTACGGCACATATTTCTGCGACTCGTCAGTTTGAAGATGCTGTAGTCCTAAGTCAAGGATAAATACATTCTGGGGACTTGTCACCTGGAAAGACATCAGACATTCACCAGAAAGACAAATGGGTTTGTCGGAAGTTCCACGACAGGAAAGATGACGACGCTCTCGGGGAAACACTGCACGCCGACGAGGACGAAATAGCTGCTCTATTCAGACTGGTCACTACTAAGAATCATTTTCAGGAATTCTATTTCGTGTATCGACACCGAAGCGTACAACCGGTTCGAGACCAACACTGAAATACTGTCCGACAGGATTGTCTGTGATGCACACAAATGAACGAAACCAATCAGCGCGTCATGTTTCAGTGTCAGGGTATTGCAAACGTATTCATTTGTGTCGTGTGGGACGGATCCAGTTATCCGCCGAGCCCCTCATGAAAGTGACCTCGCCTCCTTAAATCGGAAAGCAGTTTTCCAATGTCTTTTAGCAATGGAATAAGTGGTTTCATGGTAGACGAAGAACTTACAGACATACAAGTAATTATGTAATTAATGTATATGCTCTATGGTACCTTACAAGGCTGTCTGCCGAGGTGGACTTTGGCTTTCATCACAGAAAGTTCGTTCAAAGTGCCTGTATAACTGCTGCTTACACTCTAGATAATACTGTTGGCTAATCACTAATAGTTTTCTTTTCCATTGTGGTTATTTAGGATGTTGAGCACACGAAATGTACTTAAACGCATCGTTTATTATTAAAATATTTTTATTAATTATAGGTCGTCACGGGCACACTTATATCGCATTACGTCCGTTTGAAAGAAAAGTTTGGCATCAGAACAGTCGGCAAAATACCAGCTGGGTAAGCTGCAATTATTATTATTATTATTATTATATTATTATTATTATTATTATTATTATTATGATATGTTTGACTTTTGCTTTACATTTGCACAAGATGGCTCCAAGTCTCCCCAGAAACCTCAAAAGACAACAGGTTTGAAGTTCGTGTTGGTGTTATGCCTAGGGTGCCATACATTTGGTTTTGTATTTAGTGTTGTACTAGTGAATGCCTAAAAAACCATACGAAAATTATGTTTGTCTTAAAACTTGAGATTACATAGAAAGTATTTTGCGTAGGATATGAGCAGTTCCCATGAGCACTATCTTTTGAATTTCTGCCATTTTTGGGTTTCCTGGTATCTGAGTTAGGTAGCAATCAGCCCCTTTTGCTATTATTCCCAGGGCATCTATGACAACAGGTACTGTTTTAGTCTTCAGGGTCCACATTTTGCTGATTTCTATTTCCAGATCTTTATATTTGCTCAGTTTCTGGTAGGTCTTGACAGATACGTTGCAGAATGTAGGATGGTCCTTTTTCTGCAGGTCTCAATTTCAATATCTCTCAGTATTTTAAGCAGCATTGGTGCCAAGTGCACCAATTACCAAAGCAATATTTTTCCTCTTTGTCTGCCGAGATCCTGATATCTCTCTATTTTACTAATTTCTTTCCGATCACTTCTGTTATCATAGAGAATTATAAAGTTTACGATCTTACACTGTTTGTTTATCCAGTCCTCAATAGTCACATCTGGTCTTCTTGCCTCAATAATTTGGTCAGTGTTTATAGTTGGGAATTCTTATTTTCTTTCACAGCCTCTGCTTCGTTTCATCCTCCTTTCCCTTTACTTCAAAGCCACACATTCGGCAGACATCCCCGGTCTCTCTCGCTCTCATACATACACACAACTCACATAGTTATAGATGTACCTGTATGCTTATGTGCATATCTGTGTGTGTGTGTGTGTGTGTGTTGTGTGTGTGTGTGTGCGTGCGTGTGTTATAGATATGCGTATGTAGCTCATCTGCTAATATATGTATAACATTGTAAATCCAACCATTTCTTTCTCAGCCTTCCGCCGCCCAAAGTTCCGGATTTTGTATCAGCCCAAGGATACGTCGGTGATGCCATTGTTATCGGAATCGTTGCCTTTGCTCAGTCTGTTTCCCTGGCCAGTTTAATGGCGAAGAAACACAATTACGATATCGACTCGAATAAGGTAAGACATAATTCTTTTATCCTTTTATTCTTTTACACGTTTCAGTCATTCAACTGTGGCCATACTGGAGCACCGCCTTAAAAGGGTTTTAGTCGAAGAAATCGACCCCAGGACTTATTCTTTGCAAGCCTATTACTTATTCTATCGGTCTCTTTTTCCGAACTGCTAAGTTACGGGTTTATAAGCACACCAACATCGGTTGACAAGCAATGGTGAGAGGACAAACACAGACACAAAGACACACACACGCACAAAAATATTTATACACACACACACACATATATATACGACGGATTTCTTTCAGTTTCCACTCACAAGGCTTTGGTTGGTCCGAGGGTATATTAGAAGGCACTTGCCCAAGGTGTCACGCTGTGGCACTGAACCCACACAGCCACGCCTACGCTTATTAGCTTTGATACACAACCGTTTGAAATAGTAATTGTAATTGTTTAAAACGTCTCAGTTGCTAACATTCCTTCATTCTGTGATAATCCAAGAAAGAAGCCATTCTAAAATGAAAACAAAATCATAGAACGAAGTTACTGGATTCTACAAGATATCTGAGATCCCACTGTTTGGTCGGTAAGAAATAAGCAGGGGAGGAATAGATAGCTGAAGAGGACCCTGCGCAGCAGAGTCGTAGGGGCTGTTATTTTGCCACGGCTTCATCATTCGCCAATTCGTCTTCTTTCATAAGAAATTTACTGTCCTTGAAACGGACACTTCGTCTTCGTAGTCTCAGTTCCCATTTGTAGTAGTAGTAGTAGTAGTAGTAGTAGTAGATAGAAAGAGAGAGAGAGAGAGAGGAGAGAGAGAGAGAGAGAGACGGACGGACAGAGAAAGGGAGAGAGAATGAAAGCAATAGAATAAGAGAGTTGAAGAATTTGATAATAGAAAACTTCAGCGCCTTGGTTCAAAATGGAAATTCCCTCTTCATTTTAGGGGAGACTAAGGAAAATAAGAACCAATGATCACATTTAGCTGGTCTTTGAGTTAGTGAAATTGAACTTAACCCTTTTATAAGCTCAGAGAATTCATGAGGGAAGGAGTGAACATATTTCTCTTCCGTCGCTGTAGATTTCAGCGTGTATGAGTCAAACATCTACCCTCACAGATAACGGGTGGGTGAACCGCATAGGGTATTGCTATGTATATACAAAGGAGCTCAATCCAACGCAGAAATATAAAGTCGAACTCAAGACTTAACATTTTCAAATTTTATGATATTGTAATACATGATATTAGTTCAAATAACAGAGTTATCGTACTTCATGCGTCTGTTTGGATTGAAGGATGTTTTGTCCTGATCTGCAGGAAGAAAATGTGCCTGTGTGCAAGGTAAGTGAACCGTGCAAGAGAAATAATTGGAAATATTAGCTATTCAAAATCTTCATTACAAGGAAAAGAAAATAGAATCAAAAGAAACAACAAAAGATGTAATTCTTCAGAGAGAAGTCGCAGGGTTTAACAGTTTATGGGTTGAGAATTATACAGCAAAGATGTAGAAGTATCTGCAAAAACTTAAATATATTTTTCTTTTGTTTAATGCAGGCGAGTCTTCGTCTTTCGAAAGCATTAATTTAATTACCACGAGATAATATCCCCGTTTAAATTAGGTTAACTGAAAATGAATTTAAGATGCACCTTTATCCAGTTTTTCAAGCAATCAGATAAAAGATTTTAGAAAATTTTGCCCAAGTACATTTGGTATTTGAAAGAGTCAAGTCCAACTAGCTTAAATCTTGGAGGAAGCTGCACCGTATACACATGGATCGTTCCGTTAAAATTTCCCTGTAAACTGTATTTTAGGGATTTCTTGATTTTATTTTAAAATTTGCGTACATTATATAAAATAACCGAATCTATTACAGCACCTTTTGTGAATCCTTACTTTATGATAATCTAACGGTTAGGCCCTTCGATTTCTCGCTGAAAAATTGACTCTTTCTCCTCCAGTTTTTGACGCCATCATTGCCTGCTGAGATCAAAGATTTTAAATACATTATTTGTATAATACTAATTCTTCGAATTATTTCCATTGTACAATTCACATATCTGACACATGCAAAAACATAAGAAGAATTTTGTTCTCATTTCTTTATTTTAAAATCCTTTTCCTTTTTGTTTATGCCAAATAATTCTGCCTTTTTTTAATTAGTTTTCTTCTTTTTATTGCTTTACGTATCAACAAATAAACACTTTGGTCATAGGACGGAAGAAAGTCAAACAACAGCGGCGCAGGCGTGGCTGTGTGCTAAGAAGTTTCTTTCCCAACTCACACATTCATGTATTTATGGGTCTACTTTTGTGCTTGTCTTCCACAGCCGCTTGACATTCAGTTTTTGTTTATTTGCATCTCAGTTATCCAGTGGTTCGGCAAAAGAAAACCCCGATAGAGTAAATACCAGGCTTAAACATAGGTAATGTGTTTAATTAGTTTGACTAAAACCGTTCAAGGCACTGCTCTAGCGTGGCCGTAGTCCCAAACTGAAAGATAAAAAGTAATTATGCTACGAAGGAAAATACCTCGGGTAGGGAGAGTTGGGTATGTCAGAAGCACACGCCTTAGGGTTCCACTTATGTAATGGGATTAGTTTGAAAACTTTGATTAACTCAGATTACCTTCGCAATCAACCGACAAAACCTCCCTCTGGACGTATTTCAAACCTAAAAACAAAATGCGGATATGAAAAGTCCAATTATTTCAACCGGCCGTTGACATTTTTTTTAGGATGATGCAGATAGGAGTGACCGTTGTGTGTGTGATATCAATCAGTGATGGAGATAATGGGGAGGTTTCTGACCCTACAACTTGCGCTCTGTTCTTTTGTAGGAAATGAAAGCCTACGGCTACGGAAACATCGTTGGCTCCTTCTTCTCGTGTTATCCATTTGCTGCATCGGTATCTCGTACATCCGTACAAGACTCGGCTGGAGGAAGGACTCAGGTAGGGATACCAATATGCTGCTTTCTCTCTCTCCCTTCCTTCTTCTATCTGTCTATCTATCTATCTGTCTGTCTCTTTTTCTCTCTATATTTTCTTTGTAGTATAACATCCTTCCATCCATCCATCCATCCATCAAGTCAGCCAGCCATTTTTCTGCTAGAACATCATTATCACCACCACCGCCACCCTCCTCCTCCTTCTTATCCTCATCATTTCTCCTTTGTCTTCTCTTCCAGGTGGCCAGTCTGTTCTCCTGTGTCCTCGTACTAATCGTTATAATCGTAATTGGACCTTTGTTCAGAGACCTTCCAAACGTAAGTACCCTTGCTTCATTTCCATTGCTTTCGACTCTTGTATATATGCCCAGTGCACTATTTTAAACATCTCCACACACTTGATATAGTAAAATAAAACCGAGTTAAACTAAACGGAAAAGAGATAGACAAAGCAAAATCCCAACAATGGTTGAGAATCTCAGGACTGAAAAGCAGAGACTGAAGGGATTTTAATTGCAGCACCAGACCAAAGCCACCCCACTAGAAATTACCAAAAACATGTAATAAAGAGAAATACAAGTAACTGCAGAATATGTAGAGATGGAAAACCATATTGTAGCTGGCTGCCCATATATGTGTGTATATATGTATATATATATTATATATATAAATTTCGATATATATATATATATATATATATATATGTGTGTGTGTGTGTGTGTGTGTGTGTATATATGTATATATATATGTATATATATATATATGTATATATATATATATATGTATATATATATATATATATATATATATATATGCGCTCGCGAGTGTGTATGCGTATATATAATATATATATATATATGCATATGTATATATTGGTTTTGTGTTTAAACCTTAAACTGCATGACAATCAGTAATAAGAACTTCGCGTGTATTTCCATTCGTGTATTGTAATTGTAAGCCATGTTATTAAATCCAAGTTTAAGATTAACACAGAGTATATGAAGAAAACAAAAGGGAGAAATTTGTTTTCATAAGATATTTAGTTACATCATCTTACACACATTTCATTAACAACGTGGTTGTCAAATTGTCAGAGACGTGTAACATTTATAAGTAACACTACTGGACTGAAAAGGCGGTGGGATACATAATCGTAGAGATCGCTAGTGACAGTACTAGAAGCGGTTGAAAGGATGCTACAAAGTTGTCGGATTGTAATGTTGGGCGGGTTTAATGAAGATAGAAAAGAATAGGGGAAGACAGACAGCAGGAATAATGTTTTTCGAATGTGTATCAGATTTATACGTTTGTGCAACTTTCCATACATTTACATACAAACATTGATACATACAGCCTCATATGTACAATTATACACTCATAGATTCATAAAGATACGCAGGCATGCATCCATCCATCCTTCTATCCATACATACTTACATACATACATACATACATACATACATACATATATGCATACATGTTGGTTTCTGTATAATGTCTGCTTCAGTCTAATGTGCGAAATCCTGTTATTTAATTCCGGTAATTGAAGTGTTAATTTAGCGCTCCTATTTCGTGGATAAAATATTTCGGACTAATTAACTGGGCTTCGCGAATTCACTTATCTAGGGCTATTATGATAAGGCTGGAAAGGTTTGAAAAGTTTATGTTTACAAGAAAAAGTAGAATTGTTTCTACGACTCATCAATATTTTGTGTCTGATAAGTCCTTCTGTTGTGCAAAGTGTACACTTTTCTATTTCAAGTCTATGTATGAGCTGTTGCAATGATGCACCATTGAAATTTAAAACCAATATCTTTGTGTTTTAGGTCCCAAATGCATTCTGCTAGCGAAGTTACCTTACATAATTTTATGTTACTGAAAGTATGTCGATGGATCGTATATCGGCGCTTAAATGTATTTGATGTAGAACTGATGTATTATGTATGTTACTATATTACATTTATGTAATATCTATATTAGTATATTATATTTATATATTATACTGCTTAATAGGGACCTAAATTAAAGGCGGAAATCAGTGGTTATTATACAGTTACAGGTGCGTGAGTAATCGGCTGATATTTTATGGGGTTTGGATTAGTTGAATCTTTTGCTATTGCTTACACGCATACGTACATACACACACACACACACACGCGCACACACACGCACACACACGTACACACAAATACACTCACACCAAGCACTAACACTTACACGTGCTCACACACATACACATATAATAATAAAGATACAGGTATAATAGGACCATAAAAAACGGTGCATTTAAAAGAAATAAACTTGAATTAATGTTAAATAAAGCACTGGCATAACATACATTCATATACTTGAACTAACCTTTCATAATAAGATTGTTAAAATCTTAATAATGAAAATACTGTGAAGAATCGGATCCAAAGAGAATTTGATATGAGGGTTTGTTTCATGTAAATTGTTTAAGGCCAATAAAAACAATACTTTATTTCGAAATTGTTGAATACTTAATCCCCGTTGAGCTTATGCCATAAAAATGACAGAGACCCACTCATATGCTGCAAGTTATTTGTATTCAAGGCTTACGAAGTGGACTGCGGAAAAGCCTGTGGAGATACACCATCCAGAGTTTTGTTTCTTTGATTCGTATGAGAATGATATTACCTAGGAAATGTCTTGAAAACTTTAGCCATAAAAGAAGGGAATGTGGCCTCCTTTTGTCACTTCTAGCATTAAGTGCATGACAAAAGGCACATAATATATATATATATATATATATATAATATATATATATATATATATATTATGTGCCTTTTGTCATGCACTTAATGCTAGAAGTGACAAAAGGAGGCCACATTCCCTTCTTTTATGGCTAAAGTTTTCAAGACATTTCCTAGGTAATATCATTCTCATATATATATATATATATATATATATATATATATATATATATATATATACGTGTGTGTGTGTGTGTAAGTAGAAGTGCATGGTTGAGTGCGCTTGTGTATTACGACCTTAATATTCGTATTCATGGTTCTACCGCCGAAGTGAAGCAGCTTACCCCTAACTGGGTTTATTTATGAAGTTATGTCCTTCAAAATATTTTAAAGAATTTTCTACACACAGGCGCAGGAGTGGTTGCGTAGACATAAAATTTGTTTTCCTACCACATGGTTCCAGGTTCAGTCCCGATGTGTGCTACCTAGGTCAAATCTTTTCTACCAGATTCTTGTGAGTGGACTTGGTAGATGAAAACTGAAAGAAGCCCGTCGTATATATGCGTATATGCGCGTGAGTGAATGTGTGCGTGTGTGTGTGTGTGTATGTGTGTGTGTGCGTTGCTCTCTGTTTTTGTCCTCCGTCACTGTTTGACAACCGGTGTTTGTAGGTTCACGTCTCCGTAAATTAAAGATCAGCAAAAGAGAGCGACAAGTTAAGTAGCAGGAACCAAAAGGTACCGGGTGAATTCATTTGCCTAAAATTCTTCAAAGTGGTGGCCCTGTGTGGCCGTAGTCTAACGACTGAGATGAATGAAAGGTCAAAGATAAGAGACATATCGTTATGTCTGTTAAAGGATTTCCTCTGACGATCGCTTGTTATTTGTAAAGTATGAAACTTAAAGTTAGGATGTAGTGTCCTTAACAGACTATATCATATATACGCCGTCATAAATGCACATAAATACACACACTTATCTCTCTCGCTCCTTCTCTGTCTGTTTATATACATACATACATACGTACTCGCACACACACATACATATTTATGTGTCTGTATATACGATTGTATTTGAAATATTACGTAAAATGCAACGTACAAATATTATAGATTTACAGTTAATTTTGTTTAAATGAAATAAAAACTCCAGACAGCAATTTGTTTTAGTTTTTCTTTTGTGCGTGAGTTTTGCAGTTCAAACGATATCTCGTCATAAAAAAATGATGGCTTTTGCAAAGTTTTCGAAGTTTCAAAGAATAGTCAAACACTTGAAACATAACGAAAGCCAAGATGCTCTCAGAATGTCATTCCGCCGCTAAAAATATCTCTTTATATGGAAGATCGATAAAAGATATTGTAAAATAACCTACTGTCTGTCGTTGCTCTAATTTCATTGGAACATATTTAACGGTAAATCTATATCACCCGTACATTTCAAGAATTGTTTCACGTTTTTACTTGGCAAAGCAATGACAAGAGAGAGGGGGAGAGAGAGAGACAGAGGTGGGTAGGAAGAAAGGGAGAGAGAGAGAGAGAGAGAGAGCGAGACGGAGGGGGGTAGGAAGAAAGGGAGAAAGAGAGGGAGAGAGGGTGATAGACAGAAAAAGAAAGGTAGAAATGGAAGAGGAAATGAATAATAAAATCATTTTCTACAGTTAACTCACATGGCCACCTCTTCGAGTTGTAAGTGTGAGTGGTACTCAATACCTAACAAGATGACGTCATTTACTAAAGCAGAAGTTGACTTGTGTTAGAGAGAGAGAGAGAGAGAGAGAGAGAGAGAGGGGTGGAGGGAACCAGAGAAAGAGAGAGAGGGGAAGAGGGAGGGAGAGAAAGAGAGAGACAACAGAGCTTGGAGACATTGTTAGTGGCGACAAAATGTCATTATGAGGAGACGTCTAATGTTTCGTTAGATTTGAAGTTTCTTTGAGATTATTCTTTGAAACTTTTAAGAGTTTGAAAACACCAATTTTTCATGTCGAGATATCGTTTGAACCGTTCGAAATTTAATATAGAAGATCAATATTATAAATTGTAAGAAAAAAAATGTTGTCTAGCGTTCTTATTTCAATTATATTCACAGATACACAAATACAGACAGATACAAACACATACAGACAACCCCCCCCCCCAACACACCTGTATGTATGTAGGTATATATATATATATATATATATAATATATATATATATATACACACACACACACACACATATATATATATATATATATACATATATACATATATGTATGTATGTATGTATGTATGTATGTATGTATGTATTTATGTATGTATGTGTATAGATCAAATATTGTCTGATCAATCGTACATGTACGTGTATTAAACTCCAAGTAGCAAGGAATTAAATCATCGGCAGATTGCAATCATACATAATACACATATAAAAATATACACGCGCGAACACACACATACACATATATACACGCACACGCATGTATACACAGATTCAAAAAATATATTATGCATCTATCCACTAATCCGTCCTTCTATATATTTACACACACACATACGTACATACATACATACATACATACATGCATAAATATACACACACATACATACATATACACACATACGTACGTACATGCATACATAAATACGCTCTTAAAAATCTACGATTCAAAGATCTCGAACAGCTTGAGGTTTCAACGAAGAAAACTGACTGTAGCTAATATTGTCTTTAGAAATACCATTTGTAAATGGTACAAAATATTGCAAGACACTCTGAAAGTCAACATGTTCTCTTTACCGTTTTTGTTACACTTATTCCACGGATGAAACATAATCTCTTACATCCATACTTTTTTCTTTTTATAGATGTATTCGAAATTTATTCTTTCCGTTTATTTATTTCCCATGTATGCTGACCACAGATTCAACTTATTACTAATTTGCTACAGAGCACTGTCAGTAAATAAATGCTTCGAACGGACGAATTAAGATGCACTTAGGAAAAGGATGCTTGTCTCGCTACCTCACCCAAAATACACTTGCACGCACACATATACGTATACCAATATATATATATATATATATATATATATATATATATATATATATATATATATATATATATATATATATATATATATATTTCTCCTTAAATTATCTTAAACAATATTTATTTAACCCTTTAGCTGTGAAACTTAATTTCGTGGTTATTCCAGTAATGATGTGAATTATCTATCAAAATATAGAAGTGGTATTTGCTGTAAGTCACGTTTCTTCAATAAACTCGACAAGAATTAGTTTCAAACATGACATTCTCAACAAACGATAAATAAAACTGCCTTCTGTAGACAAGGCTAATGTAATTTCGAGTGGAAATGTTTGATTTTCGCAGCGAAAGGGTTAATAAGTTTTTTAATATCTGCTAACTCCTGTTTCCACACACTTTCCATAATCTTTGCTTGTTTTCTCTTTCTCCCACAGTGTACTTTATCTGCTATAATTATGGTCGCTTTACGAACCATGCTGCTCCAAGTCCTCGAACTGAAACGGTTATGGAGGTTGTCCAAGTATGATTTTGTTAGTATTACTTTTTGTTGTATCTTTTATTCAATACAAATATAAGTCATTTCTAAATTTAGTTGTGTCTGGGGAGAGTCGTTGGCTCCGAAACACCTGAAACCTATTTACCTGTTGTCAGCTTTCTACACAGTCGACTTCACCTGTGGTTCGATTCATTCGTTCTTGATTGTTTCAAACCTGATTAGCTTCAAACCTAATTAGCTTCAAGCTTGATTAGCTTATCCCGCTGTAGACTTCATCTGTTATTTCATTAAATCGTGCTGGGTTTGATTCGTGGTGAACTTCACTTGTCTCCCCACGGCTTCCTCAGCACTTAGCTCCACCTGCTGGTCAGTTTTACTCGCAGAGGCTTCACACATTAACCTAGTTCTCCATTACCCTGCTTTCCTCGAACTCAGCTTTGGCTGAAGTCGGTTTCATTCGCTAAAGCGTTCAGCGTTTTCGACTTCATCCGTAACATACTCCAAATGTTGATCATTCTTGGCTTCACGGACACTTTATATGAAGTTAGCTTCATTTGGCACCAGATTCCAGACAGTTGGTTTTTCTCACACGACATCTGCTTTACCAGCAGCCAATTGCATTTGTGAGTGACTGCGTCGGGGTGAAAATAGAATTAGTACCAGTCAAGTAGTGGGGAGGTCATTCCTTCTTGCTAAAACATGTAGTCCGATGCTTATGTTATAAACCATCATCTGAGACTAACAAATCCAGACACATAAGCCATTGCTAACAATAATATTGAAAATACTTTCAAATTTTGGCGATTCCGGGAAGAGGTTAAGTCAATTATATCGACTCCAGTGTCCAAATGGTACTTAATTTATCTATCCCGAAAGGATAAAAGGCAAAGTTGACCTCGGCAGAATTTGAACTCGGAACGTAAAGACGGACGAAATGCCGCTAAGCATTTTGTCCGTCGTGCTAGCGGTTCTGTCAGCTCACCGACTTACAGGGTCAGTAATTTGCGAAGCACTTCGTACCTCAATAGCAATACAGAATGTCAATAAGACGTCAATTGAATATTTAAACCTTTCCTTTTTCTTTATTAGTCAATCTGGCTGATAACCTTTCTATCCGTGGTCATTCTTCACGTGGACTTTGGTCTTGGAATCGGCATCATTTTTTCAGTCTTTACAGTTGTTATACGGACTCAGAGGTGAGTATGAATAACTGAATAAATAAATTTATTTCCTAGAGAATTAAGTTTATTCTTTCGCGTAATATTTTAAATCGAATACGTTTTTGCCTTTGGCACTTTGATAAAATTTATACATGACTATTATTACTTGTTGCTTTGTCCCACATTATCCGTTGACCAAGCAGAGCTACGCTCGAAAGAATTTTAGGCAGAAGCATTCCGTCCTTTTATATATCAGCGAGTGCATTGCTTTCTGTTCTCCTGATATTGATGTGATGTTGTTCTTGTATTTGCCGTTGTTCGTTTTGTTTAACTTCCTGACTCTTAGTTCGAATATCTCCAAAGCGACGCAGAGATTCACAATGGTCACCACCACGCACATTATCTATTTAGAAGTAGGTGGACTCAGCATCTGAGCTTATAAGTGCCTTGACCACAACCATAACAGAGTGCTGGCAACAATAATCGAACCTTTATCCTCTCACCTAGTTGCTCAGTTCCCATTCAGTTTCTCTAGCCTTAAGCTCCAATATCCTGTTTGTTATATATTTCAAAGTAAACGCAGCCACAAATCTCTCTTAGTTTTGCATTTCGTAATTTAGTTTCATTCTTGTCTATTATGCTTTTCTCTGTATCAGTTTAAAGCAATCTCCATCTCGCTCTTTTCCTTAATAAATTTATCTTTCTCTCATACATCAGAACCAATTTGAAGTTAATCGGCAAAATTGATGAAAGCGAAGTATTTCGGCCAGAGAGTGAATATCAAATTGTAAGTTTGACCAAATATTTCTTTCCTAGAATTCATCCAGTTGCATAAAAACAAAACCGCATGTAATAATTTAGGGAATTCACAAGGGTTTAGCCGTGGGGGTCGAGGAATCGGTTGAGTAAAGGAGGATTAAATATATCCTAGTATAATATTAGTTTCAAATTCTGGGGACAAGGCCAGCAATTTTGGTGGAAGCGGGTCAATGACATTGACAGGGATTTATTTTATCGACCCCGAAAAGATGGAAGGCGATCTAAGAACGTAAAGACGGACGAAATGCCGCTAAGCGTTCTGTCAGCTTGCTCTTTGCACCCTAAAATAATGTGCACTTATATTAGATTCAGTAATGCGGTAAGAAGGTTGCTTCACAACCACATGGTTCCAGGTTCAGTCCCACTGCATGGCACACAGGAAAGGTGCTTTTACTATAGTCCCAGACCGCCCAAAATATTATACATTTTGGAGAGTTCTTTTTGATTTTGTCATTAGAATTTCCTATCCTTTGTCACATCGCAGGTATTGTATGTGGTCTCCTCCAAAGCGTAGTCTATTCTGAGAAAGTGAAAGAAAGAGAGGGAGAAAGAGAGAAAACGAACCCGGTACTCGGTTTGCAGATTTTATTTTCCTAAGGATGGGAAGCAAAGTTGATCTTAGCGGAATTTGAGCCCAGAATTCATTCAACAAATGGGACGATGACCACAAGAGTTTTGTCAGATGTTTTAACGATTCTCTCAAATCCTCATGATACAGATAACTCTTTTCCAATATTCAGATGGCTTATAAGGCGGCGAGAAGGCAGAAACGTTAGCACGCCGGGCGAAATGCTTAGTGGTATTTTCGTCTGCCGTTACGTTCTGAGTTCATATTCCGCCGAGGTCGACTCTGCCTTTCATCCTTTCGGGATCGATAAATTAAGTACCAGTTACGCACTGGGGTCGATATGATCGACTTAATCTGTTTGTCTGTCCTTGTTTGTCCTCTCTGTGTTTAGCCCCTTGTGGGTAGTAAAGAAATAGGTATTTTCGTTTGCCGTTACGTTCTGAGTTCATATTCCGCCGAGGTCGACTTTGCCTTTCATCCTTTCGGGGTCAATTAAATAAATACCAGTTACGCGTTGGGGTCAATGTAATCGACTTTGTCTGTCCTAATAAAGAAATAAATATTCAGATGGCTTCCAGTCCTCCACGTCGGCTAAATTTTTTTTAATTGCAATATTTATCTTTATGCTCTCCAACACTGCTTTTTATTTACCAAATACATCATAGTGTTTCCGAAAGAAGGAGAGATAAAAATTCGTCAAATTTAGCATGAACACCCGTACGTATGTGTATGTATACATGTAAGTGTTTATGTATGTATGTATGTATGTATGTATGTATGTATGTATGTATGTATGTATGTATGTATGTATGTATGTATGTATGTATGCATGTATGTATGTATGTATGTATGTATATATGTATATAGATGCGTGTATCTATGTATGTACATATGTATAACCACCAAATCAAACGAGTCATCCCGATATAGAAATTGAGATAAAATATATAAAAGGAAAATTTTAGAAATTCTTAGGTTCGGATTATAAATTCTTCACAGGAGCACCAAGTGCCAAGCGGAGAAACTATTCTATGAACTCCTTGCTTCACCAGATTTTTCCCCCAATTAAAGAAATTGCGCGTGAAATACATATGTAGCGTATACACTAATTGAAACTAATTAACGAAGTGCTTTTCGTTCCTCTATTTCAGTCAAAACAGTATTCAGGAATAAAGATTCTATATTATAATGCTTCGATTTACTTCGCCAATGCCGAGATCTTTGTGAAGCAGGTGCAGGAAACATCAGGAATAAACCCAGAGAAAGTTCTAAAGAGACTTAAGAAGGAAAGAAAATCGGTAAGTTTTATAACCGCAACACTATTGTATTGTAAGCAATCTACAGAAAGCGTTCCACTACACAGTCGCGCACGCACGCACGCACGCACATACACACACACACACACACACACACACATACACACACACATTGATAAATCATAAAACTGATTTTTTCAGCTAATTCGAACGACGAATCACGTTCTTTAAAATATTTGCTTCTACCTCTGTCTTGCTTAGTGATTTGCTTGTTAATATTTCATAATTTCATATTTGTCTTCAAATTTTCAGCTTATTGGAAAAGATGAGAATAACAAATCAAACTCTCAGATGGATATTGAAAAAAGAAACGAACACAATTTAAATGTTAGCATTCCGATAAATTATATAATTGTTGATGTCAGCGGCGTGAACTTTGTTGACACTGTTGGAGTAAAAATTCTGAAAACGGTGAGTTTCTTTCTGTATTGAATCTTCTTATCATTGATTGATTGATTTTTGCTGTTTATTCTGTGACGGCCGAACAAGGGAACGCAGGACTATGTTATCCGGTGTCTTTGTCCTTATGCGGCTGTTACGTTTTAATTGAGGGCGCCTACGTTGCTGTTTCTAGCAAGTCAAACGACTCTGTAGAGCATTCTTATTGTGGCTTCCTCTCATAGCTTCTCTTTGTTTTGTTTGCATATTGTTCTTTGGCTTCAGCGTGGTTAGAACCTGAAAATCGAAACCAGTAGAAACAAACAAAAACAAAAAGCGGTACCATAACATTTTGAATGCTTTGAGTTTGTTTCGGTTGAGCATTGTTCACTTCACCATTATACTTTCTTCAAAGAAAGGTTAGGGTCCTACACTGTAAGTAATATACAAATCAATAATATTACTCGAGACAACGGCGGCGAGCTGGCAGAAATGTTAGCACGCCGGGCGAAATGCTCTGCAGTATTTCGTCTGCCGCTACGTTCTGAGTTGAAATTCCGCCGAGGTCGACTTTGCCTTTCATCCTTTCGGGGTCGAGTAAATATGTACCAGTTACGCACTGGAGTCGATGTAATCGACTTAATCCGTTTGTCCTCTCTGTGTTTAGCCCCTTGTGGGTAGTAAAGAAATAGGTGTTTCGTCTGCCGCTACGTTCTGAGTTCATATTCCGCCGAGGTCGACTTTGCCTTTCATCCTTTCGGGGTCGAGTAAATATGTACCAGTTACGCACTGGAGTCGATGTAATCGACTTAATCCGTTTGTCTGTCCTTGTTTGTCCTCTCTGTGTTTAGCCCCTTGTGGGTAGTAAAGAAATAGGTATTTCGTCTGCCGCTACGTTTTGAGTTCAAATTCCGCCGAGGTCGACTTTGCCTTTCATCCTTTCGGGGTCGAGTAAATATGTACCAGTTACGCACTGGAGTCGATGTAATCGACTTAATCCGTTTGTCTGTCCTTGTTTGTCCTCTCTGTGTTTAGCCCCTTGTGGGTAGTAAAGAAATAGGTGTTTCGTCTGCCGCTACGTTCTGAGTTCATATTCCGCCGAGGTCGACTTTGCCTTTCATCCTTTCGGGGTCGAGTAAATATGTACCAGTTACGCACTGGAGTCGATGTAATCGACTTAATCCGTTTGTCTGTCCTTGTTTGTCCTCTCTGTGTTTAGCCCCTTGTGGGTAGTAAAGAAATAGTATTTCGTCTGCCGCTACGTTCTGAGTTCAATTCTGCCGAGGTCGACTTTGCCTTTCATCATCCTTCGGGGTCGAGTAAATATGTACCAGTTACGCACTGAGTCGATGTAATCGACTTAATCCGTTTGTCTGTCCTTGTTTGTCCTCTCTGTGTTTAGCCCCTTGTGGGTAGTAAAGAAATAGGTATTTCGTCTGCCGCTACGTTCTGAGTTCATATTCCGCCGAGGTCGACTTTGCCTTTCATCCTTTCGGGGTCGAGTAAATATGTACTAGTTACCCACTGGAGTCGATGTAATCGACTTAATCCGTTTGTCTGTCCTTGTTTGTCCTCTCTGTGTTTATCCCCTTGTGGGTAGTAAAGAAATAGGTATTTCGTCTGCCGCTACGTTCTGAGTTCATATTCCGCCGAGGTCGACTTTGCATTTCATCCTTTCGGGGTCGAGTAAATATGTACCAGTTACCCACTGGAGTCGATGTAATCAACTTAATCCGTTTGTCTGTCCTTGTTTGTCCTCTCTGTGTTTAGCCCCTTGTGGGTAGTAAAGAAATAGGTATTTCGTCTGCCGCTACGTTTTGAGTTCAAATTCCGCCGAGGTCGACTTTGCCTTTCATCCTTTCGGGGTCGAGTAAATATGTACCAGTTACGCACTGGAGTCGATGTAATCGACTTAATCCGTTTGTCTGTCCTTGTTTGTCCTCTCTATGTTTAGCCCCTTGTGGGTAGTAAAGAAATAGGTATTTCGTCTGCCGTTACGTTCTGAGTTCAAATTCTGCCGAGGTCGACCATGCCTTTCATCCTTTCGGGGTCGAGTAAATATTTACCAGTTACGCACTGGAGTCGATGTAATCGAATTAATCCGTTTGTCTGTCCTTGTTTGTCCTCTCTATGTTTAGCCCCTTGTGGGTAGTAAAGAAATAGGTATTTCGTCTGCCGCTACGTTCTGAGTTCATATTCTGCCGAGGTCGACTTTGCCTTTCATCCTTTCGGGGTCGAGTAAATATTTACCAGTTACGCACTGGGGTTGATGTAATCGACTTAATCCGTTTGTCTGTCCTTGTTTGTCCTCCCCATGTTTAGCCCCTTGTGGGCAGTAAAGAAATAGGTATTTCGTCTGCCGCTACGTTTTGAGTTCAAATTCCGCCGAGGTCGACTTTGCCTTTCATCCTTTCGGGGTCGAGTAAATATGTACCAGTTACGCACTGGAGTCGATGTAATCGACTTAATCCGTTTGTCTGTCCTTGTTTGTCCTCTCTATGTTTAGCCCCTTGTGGGTAGTAAAGAAATAGCTATTTCGTCTGCCGTTACGTTCTGAGTTCAAATTCTGCCGAGGTCGACCATGCCTTTCATCCTTTCGGGGTCGAGTAAATATGTACCAGTTACGCACTGGAGTCGATGTAATCGAATTAATCCGTTTGTCTGTCCTTGTTTGTCCTCTCTATGTTTAGCCCCTTGTGGGTAGTAAAGAAATAGCTACTTCGTCTGCCGTTACGTTCTGAGTTCAAATTCTGCCGAGGTCGACTTTGCCTTTCATCCTTTCGGGGTCGAGTAAATATTTACCAGTTACGCACTGGGGTTGATGTAATCGACTTAATCCGTTTGTCTGTCCTTGTTTATCCTCTCCATGTTTAGCCCCTTGTGGGCAGTAAAGAAATAGGTATTTCGTCTGCCGCTACGTTTTGAGTTCAAATTCCGCCGAGGTCGACTTTGCCTTTCATCCTTTCGGGGTCGAGTAAATATTTACCAGTTACGCAATGGGGTTGATGTAATCGACTTAATCCGTTTGTCTGTCCTTGTTTGTCCTCTCCATGTTTAGCCCCTGTGGGCAGTAAAGAAATAGGTATTTCGTCTGCCGCTACGTTTTGAGTTCAAATTCCGCCGAGGTCGACTTTGCCTTTCATCCTTTCGGGGTCGAGTAAATATGTACCAGTTACCCACTGGAGTCGATGTAATCGACTTAATCCGTTTGTCTGTCCTTGTTTGTCCTCTCTATGTTTAGCCCCTAGTGAGTAGTAAAGAAATAGGTATTTCGTCTGCCGTTACGTTCTGAGTTCAAATTCTGCCGAGGTCGACTTTGCCTTTCATCCTTTCGGGGTCGAGTAAATATGTACCAGTTACGCACTGGAGTCGATGTAATCGAATTAATCCGTTTGTCTGTCCTTGTTTGTCCTCTCTATGTTTAGCCCCTTGTGGGTAGTAAAGAAATAGCTACTTCGTCTGCCGTTACGTTCTGAGTTCAAATTCTGCCGAGGTCGACTTTGCCTTTCATCCTTTCGGGGTCGAGTAAATATTTACCAGTTACGCACTGGGGTTGATGTAATCGACTTAATCCGTTTGACTGTCCTTGTTTGTCCTCTCCATGTTTAGCCCCTTGTGGGCAGTAAAGAAATAGCTATTTCGTCTGCCGTTACGTTCTGAGTTCAAATTCTGCCGAGGTCGACTTTAACTTTCATCCTTTCGGGGTCGATAAATTAAGTACCAGTTATGCACTGGGCCGATGCAATCGACTTAATCCGTTTGTCTGTCCTTGTTTGTCCCCTCTATGTTTAGCCCTTTGTGGGCAGTAAAGGAATAGGTATTTCGTCTGCCGCTACGTTCTGAGTTCATATTCCGCCGAGGTCGACTTTACCTTTCATCCTTTCGGGGTCGATAAATTAAGTATCAGTTGCGTACTAGGGGCGTTCTAATCGACTGACCCCCACCCATAAATTTCGGGCATTGTGCCTAGAGCAGCAAAGAATATTACAGCAAATAAGTAATTGACAAAAAGTTGGGCAGTCTTAAAAAGACAAATAATCCCAAAATCTTTGACTTACCATAAGAACAACTCTTACTTATTTTGCTTTCTTTTCTTGAAATTTTCAGCTTTGTGCAGATTATGACAAAATAGATGTAAAAGTGTTATTTGCTGGAGTTAGAGGTAAGTAATGCAAATATGACTGTATCAGAGAAAATGCTAAACATTATCTCATGTAATCTCTCTCTCTGTCTTATATATATATATATATATATATATATATATATATATATATATATATATTCCCACGGACAATGCATTTTATCATCCTCCCACTCCATCATAAATATTTTAGGAGCAGAATCTTATTTTGTTTCCATTTATCATAAGGAACGAAAGGTCATTCGGTTCAAGTTCAAACGGTTTAATAGACAGAGGTCAAAATGAAAGGCAAAGAAATATTGACGATGTTGATTGCTGCTGCTTGGGCGTGGTAGCAGCAGCACATTTGTGTAATTGAGTGAGATTTGATGATAATGGAATGTTCAGAACCCAAACCTGCTCATGAATACTTGTGGGGGTTCGTAGGAAGAGATGGTGAGGTGGTGAGGGTGCTGCTTGACGGATGATACCTTAAAGCGAGTTCTCAGAAGACAGCGCCATATTTCGCATAGATTAGAAACTATGGCGGCGCATCTGTGCTGAGAACAGTAATGAAGTTTCGACTTTGCAACCTCATAATTATGCGACTTATTTATGTGTTTTAGAAACTCCTTCTGCAAGTAAATGTTATTATTTTCTTTCTCAATAAATCTTTCTCGCGGGGTTTTTAGGAAGTATTTATTACGGGTTTCTCCTCTGCTGATTCAGAATAGTGACGTCATATTCACGGTTGATACGCGGACTTTACTTGAAAATACCAACTGTTAAAGTTTCCTACATTTCTAGATGATGGCTTTTTAGATCGATTTTTGTTTTGACAAAATTCTTCTTCCCACAGAAAAGAGACAAAAATATAACTGTTAAAGTTTTGACTATGGTATGCAGTAATCCTTTGACTATCGTAGCTGCTACGTTCCAAAACCTCCCGCGATAGGAGAAAATCCGCGAAATAGAAACAGTACTGTACTGTATATC
The DNA here is from genome assembly GCF_006345805.1 of Octopus sinensis. Taxonomy (NCBI): domain Eukaryota; kingdom Metazoa; phylum Mollusca; class Cephalopoda; order Octopoda; family Octopodidae; genus Octopus; species Octopus sinensis. The sequence goes on along the minus strand of NC_043009.1, from coordinate 71,236,455 downwards.
TTTTAATGTTATTTTTATAATTTGTATATATTTATTTTATTATAAATACAAAACAACACCATGGAGGAATCGATGCAAGCTTAAATAATAAACCGCGATAGGTGAACCGCGATATGGCGAGGGATTACTGTACACAGAATACTAGATAGAATACTATAGACTCAGCAGAATTTTGAGCAAATCTGCCGTTTAGAAACCATAGCAATATAGAAACATTTGGATATCGAAAATGTTGAGTTGAATAAACTCTTTTTATTCTTTTACCGAAGATGATATATCTTGTCCAATAAGAATTGAGATATTTTATGTCGGAACATAAAAAGAAATCATTGCAAAAGAGAGGAGTAAATCGTCCCCCAAAACCCATCTCAATAAATATTCACTGAGAACATTGTGCTGGCAACAAGGCATTGTCGTCGCTGTGATTTATAACTTGATGGGTTTTTCTCTCATGTTTCCTTATTTCCCCCCTTGAAACTGAATTACTTCTGTCATCTCAACATCCATTCAACTCCATAAGACTTTCTACTTATTCTTTCACTCTGTGCTTTTCCTCTCAGATTATCATCAGATTTTCATTTGTATTCTTTCTTTCATTTTTCGATTTCAAATTTCATCCCTTGTATTTCTACTCACAAAATTATTGCTTTACATAAGCTTTTTGCATGGAACATTTTGAGAAAAAATAAAAATAAAAGGAAATTTAAAAATGACATTTTTCTTCATATTCCCCAGATTTCCTGTGATTATTTCAAAATCGTTTTTCTGTAAATAGCATCGCAGTTTACGTCATTGACGCAGTTGTCGTTGTTCTTCAGCGATAATATTTATGGCTTCTCCAGCTAAAAAGAATTAATGACGACCGATGTCTGTGACTTCAACTTAATCACAAAGATTCTATTTCAGTCTCTCTCTCTCTCTCACTCTCTCTCTCTCTCTCTCTCTCCCTCCCATATCTCTCTCATACACCTTCTCTCTTTCTATACCTACATATATATATATAATATATATATATATATATATATATATGTATATGGTGATGACTGATGATGATGACTGATGATGACGCATCTCTACGTTATTGGATTTAAGTGACAAAATTCATTGTACAACAGTTTTGCCACTTTCTCGCTCGCTGTCGTAGGTTCCAGTGATAAGTATTGCAAGATGACTGCCCCTATTCTGAATGCAAGTTTTATGTCAGGGTTTTCTTTCTCCTCCAAGTGCTGCCTCTCCCACGGCTTTGTCAAAAATAACGGAAGCCCCTTCTGGTCCCGAGAAATCAATATAAAACATAGATGGTATGATGTCAGGTACGACCGTTCCGGGCCAGAACGGAGCCGTCAGTAATGGTAGACACCACACTCCCCACAAATCCAGAACTGCCGAACTGGAGCCTCACCATCGGATGCAGTTTAACGTCATACCCTGTACATACACGCACACACACACACGCACATAGGCACAAGAACACGCATGCGCGCGCACACGCACACATGCACACACGCACACACACGCGCACGCACACACACACACAGAGGCACACGCACAAGTAAAATCCAGCCTAATACATTTTAAGCACTGTGTAGGAGTCAAACGTAGCTAATCAAATTGACCAGTGAAAGCCATTTTAAACTACGTGGACCGTAGATTTATATTCCGCGTTGTGCCATTCGCAACCCCAAGGTTCATACACAGAATATATTCAGTTTATGATCACAGAGTACAATAGAAAAAACATACAATAGACTGGAGAATTATACCCGTTTCTAAAATCTGCTTCTACGCATTTCGGATACATTGTTATTACATAATTCTGTGATAAGGATATGTTAGTGTTCGTTTCTCGAATTATGCAGAAGACTGGTCAATGAAATAGTGATCCACTGATATAGATGATTAATACATTGCAGAAGTATGTAATACCAATGTATCCGAAACGTGTGTAAGCTGGTTAAAAATGTATAATTCTCCATTGTTTTGTATAATATATATATATATATATATATAAAGATATATATATATGAAATCAGTGACTGACAGATGCTTCGTTAAGTATATACTGTGAGTAAGGTCGGCTGGCTGCTGTCTCTAGCCAAGCTGTTGCCCAGTACCGAAGAAGGAAAGTTACCCAGAAACCATTGGTCTGCTGGTACAGCCAACGGCTAGAAAGGAGTAGTAGGTCTCCTTATTTATAGTATATCTCAGACACAGATCATGCTGTCGATAAACCAACTGGAAAAGATGTTTTCCTGGGGTTAAAAAGTCGTAACATAGTCCTATTCAGGACTGCCACGTTATGTTGGCAAATATATATTCTGCTCCTTTAGCAGCCAGCTGTGTTGCCTTGCACCACTGCTCCAGCTTTTTTCTTTGTTCTGGCGGCAACATCTGCAACTTCACTGGTGTCAGCTGTGTCAGCCTTGTCCTCCTCTTCTGAAGAAAACTCTCCTCCTTCACCTCCTCTTCCTCTTTTTCTTCTCCTCCTTCTCCTCCTTCCCTTCTTCTTCTTCTTCTTCTTCTTCTTCTTCTTCTTCTTCTTCTTCTTCTTCTTCTTCTTCTTCTTCTTCTTCTTCTTCTTCTTCTTCTTCTTCTTCTTCTTCTCCTCCTCCTCCTCCTCTTCGTCGTCGTCATCTGAAGACCCTTTCTTCTTCGTGAAACGTGTATGCTGACAAGTTGTCGTCAGATTTTTTTTTGATTAAGACATCAAACACTCTCAGTAAATGTTAGAATTTGTCCATCTTTTAATTCAATTTCCTCCACAGCCATCGGCTGACACGTGACCTTCAATATTCTCGATTTTCCTTTTTATCTTCTTATTTTCTCAGATCCTGTTTACACCATGTTAGAATTAACTGACTTTGTATCAGAATACGGAGATCGTTTGTATATGACCATCTTAGATGCCATTCGAGGAATCGACATTCCCATTTCGACTTACAACAGTGAGGTAAGTTTAAGAACCAGGCAATTACTGAGAATATTAGACAGTTCCAAGATCTTAGAGTAACTCGTAATGTGAAGCAGTAACTCGTAATGTGAAGCAGTAACTCGTAACGTTAATCTTTTTTTTTCTAACGACATTAGCCTTAAATGTGATAACGAAATGGTTTGAAATTAAAAAAATATATATATACCGTTTGTCATTCCGGCAGGTCAGGAGCAATATTATTTGATCATACACTGTAATGTTGTTTCGGGTTCTGGCTAAAAATTTATCTTTTAACAGAAGGCTTTAGATAAAAGAATAAATCTCATACAATGTTCACTTCCTTCATAAATTCGATGTCTTTTATGTTAAAGTAATAAATCGATATTATTTGTTTAAAGCTACTTGCCTAACGTTCAACACCTACGTAGGTAACTGTGAATCAGATTGATCTCAGATGTTTCAGTGTAGCATATGTACACGGCGACATTTGCATTTCTTTTCTTTTACTACAAAATCCATGTTCCTTTCGGTCGGGTACATATAGCGTCATACTTTCGCTCTAAGCCAAGACGTGCGCTTTTGTTCATCGTATATATTCAGTCCAATCTAGAATATGCATTTTATAAATATTGAGTGAAATTTGTGGGCTGTGTGTTGTTTGTGTTCACCTTTGCCTACGAATTGCACGTTTTTATGATGATTCACTTCAATGACTGATAAAGCTTATATATTCATTACAGGTTAAGACTAAAACATTTGAGAATTATATAATCTAAGAGTAGAGCACCGGTTACTGATTTCGATTCCTGGGCCTCGTTACGGCCGAGGAAGTCTCCCGGGGAAAACATATTCTTAGCCTAGCTAGGACCACATTCCAAAGACTTACCCTTCCCATTAGAAAATATTTCATCCCCCAACATCTGATGACACTCTACAACGCTCGAGTGAAGTCCACAATGCTATAGTGTTCCCAAAGAGGGGACGGTGCTGTTACTCACAGTGACGCCTTGCAACGGATCTAGAGAAGGGTCGCTCGTCTGGTTTGCCTTGCTTTACTAACAGATACACTCCAACTTCTGATCTAATATACTGTCCTCTGCTCCTCGGAGCAAGCTGATCTCAAACTCCTACCACCAAGGCACACCAAGCCACTCGTATCTCTGTTTCTGGGCACACATGTCACACTCAATGTGTCCAACAATCTTTTTCTCGCATCAACCACTATGCCAAATTCTTCATCCTGAAAAACAGTGTCCTTCTGAAGTCAGCCCTTCATTCATGATTTTCCTGTGAGTGTTGAAATGCAAGTTTCAATAAAACAAACAACATCAGTCTTAATAATCTCGGAGGGTTCGTAAGGGCAATGGGACCTGTCACTTCCCCAGCCTCATCAACTAAAAGAAGTTTGTCATCTGACAACTAACTTAAGCACTAATTGACATCGAAACAAGAATACAATCACGAATCTGTCGCTTGCATGTATATATATATATAATATATATATATATATATATATATATATATATATATATACATATAAAGTTGACATGGGCAATTCTTTCTTGGCTTGGGATTCACGGTCAAACGGCTTCGTGGAATTGCGCGAAAAATCACACAGATGTGTAGAATGATCCGGTGGCGATGCTAGGCTTTGTAGACTGGAGAATTATACCTGGTCTGTATGCAACATACAAGGTTGCAGCTGATTCTGTTCGAATGTATTTTATGTATTTCTTGGCCGTTTAGGAGAGAATGAGAGAGAGAGAGAGAGAGAGAGAGAGAGAGAGATTGAGAGAGAGAGATTGAGAGAGAGAGAGAGATTGGGAGAGAGAGAGATTGAGAGAGAGAGATTGGAGAGAGAGAGATTGGGAGAGAGAGAGATTGAGAGAGAGAGAGATTGGGAGAGAGAGAAATTGGGAGAGAGAGATTGAGAGAGAAATAGAGATTGAGAGAGAAATAGAGATTGAGAGAGAGAGCGTTTTTAGAATGTAGGGAAATGCTCTCTTTGTTTATTTTCAATTTCTTGAATATTTAAAGACATTCTTCACTGCTTAAACAGTCAAGGAATTTATATTTAAGAGAGATAAAACTGCCCCTCGCATTTCTTTCAGTTTTAATGTTTGTATTTCGTTGTTGTGAATGTGCTCTGCGTGTAACTTGCTCTGATGCGCTGTGTGTTGAGTTCTCCGTAATTTTTCATTTGTTCTGGGAGGTTTGAGGGACCAGGTGGGTCTGCACGCTGTGTTGTTTCTGTTGGTCAGTTCTGAGTCGTTCTGATCCCTTTACTACCTTCGATGTGTTGTGAATGTTGCCGACCTGTTGTGTGCAGGTCATCGGTCTGAAATGTTGACGACGTTCTTCTTTTCCAAACGAGACTTAATACAGAGACTTTTATTTTAAAGCAAATTTATTCCATTAACTATCCACTAACCAGTGTCCACGCTACAAAAGATACTCTCGCTATTAGAATCAGTGTTCCTTATTAAATCTGAACAGACTGCGGCTTCAGATTTTAGAGTTATTGTTCAGATCAATAGATTTCAATCAAGATAAAATCGGTAATGATGACAACATAAACAAAATGACAAAAGAGAAAAAAGAAAAAAGATTCCACTAAATTCAGAATTGGTCATAGTACCGCTTCTCTTCCATTTTGGTTTAAAAGCAAAACAAATATGATTTTAAATGACATTCGTATCTTTTGGATTTTGCAACGAACTATTAGTATGACAACATACATACATACATACATACATACATACATACATACATACATACATACATACATGCATACATACATGCTTGCATACAAACTTACACACATGCACACACAGTTATGTAAATTGGCAAGTAATTATATTCAGAGATATGTGGATATATTCGTAATTAGCGGAATACAAAGATATACTGACATATAAAAGCACATATATGCATCTATATATATATATATACTTATATATTACATATATACATATATATATATATATATATATATATATATATATATATATATATATATATATATAGTCAATCCAAATAAGAACAAGCAAGGAAAAACAACAACGCGAAGACGTAGTACAAGTACAGTGTTATTGGATGCTCAGGAAAGGAAAGAGAAGAAAGAGGATTTCACGTTTCGAGCAGAGCTCTTCGTCAGAAACATAGAAAAAAATCCAAAGAAGGGAAGACGGAGAAAGAAAATCGCCAACGATACACACGCGGTCACATATTGAAATGACCGGAAGGGAATGGGTGAAGAAAAAGTTCTTTCTAAGACAGGAGAGTGCAAGAGAAGGAAGTATGTTTGTGTATGAGTGAGTATGTGCGTGCGCGCAGGTGTGTGTGTGTGTGTGATTGTGGCTGTTTATGTATGTGTGTGGTTGGACTTAGTATCGTTTAAGGTCGTAGGAAGAATTTATAGTAAGACTTTTGGTAGGAGTGGCTGTCTGTTGTGTGTCTCCCTACACATGTGCGTAGGGCAATGGGGAGTAGAAAGGTGTTTAACTGGTAGTTTGAAGTATGTGTTCGTGCGTCTATGTATATGTAGTGTGTGTGTGTATGTGTGTATGTACGTGTGGGTATGTGTGTACACGTCAGGTTGTGTCTGTGGAGTAAATGTACGTTACTCTATGTCTGTGTATGTGTGTGTATGTGCGTCTATATGTGTATGCGAATGTGTATGTGTGTGTGCGTGTATGTATATAAATTGTGTGTATGTATATGTATGTGGGTGTATGTGAGTTTGTGTATGCGTGCGTGCGTGTATGTGCGTGCGTGTTTATGTCCATGTGTGTGTAATTGTATGTATATATATGTATATATATATATATATATATATATATATGTAGGTCCCGGGTTGATCCGGGGTTAACCACAGTAAGTAAGGTACTCAATACATAGCAGAGTAAAATTAATTTATTATATAGAAGGAGCTTCTACAGGACTAGTACTGTTTCATTCAAGAGAAATCTTCAGGAGCTTCCTGAAGATTTCTCTTGAATGAAACAGTACTAGTCCTGTAGAAGCTCCTTCTATATAATAAATATATATATATATATATATATATATATATAATATATATATATATATACACATATACATATACATATATTTATATATATATATTATATATATATATATATATATATATATATGTATATATATATATATATATATAGATATATATATATATATATACTTATATATTACATATATACATATATATATGAATACATGTATATGTATGTATATATGTATACACACACACACACATAGTAAATCCAAACAAGAACAAGCAAGGAAAAACAACAGCGCGAGGACGTGGAATAAGTACAGTGTTATTGGACGCTCAGGAAAGAAAGAAAAGAAAGAAGATTTCGCAGTTTCGAGCGGAGCTCTTTGTCAGAAACATAGAAATATAGAAAAAATCCAAAGAAGGGAAGACGGAGAAAGAAAATCGCCGACGATACACACGCGGTCACATCCAAAATCAATGAAATTTCAACTTAGACTGATTTTCACCTTTTATTATTTGCAATTTTTGCAATTTTACAATTTTATAATAGTGAAATAAACTAGTACTTTCACGAGTTGCGTAATCTTCAGGTTTATGCAGTGACAATCGTGTTGCACAATTGACAACTATAGTGAAATGGTTGGATTTATCCTTTAAATACCTTCCGACGGACTCCAGCAGGTTGAATCTTGTAAACTGTATTTTGACCAATCAGCATGTAGCTTAGATGTCACGTGTTGGTGAGCGCACCATCTAAGTTCTAACTGTATTTCGACCAATAGGTATGTGGCTTAGACGTGGAGCACTTGAAGGATTCTTAACTTGGTGTAAATCATTCTGGCTAGGCAGAGTGGAATATTGCGTTTCGTATGTGTTGGATGGCACGATTTAAAGTTCAGGTATTTATGTATGTCTGTGTGTTTATAGTATATATCAGTGGTGATGGTCGTGTCACTTTTGATTACCATTATGTCAAGAAATACTAATCTCCTTTGTAAATTGAAGAGTTGGGTGCAGATTGTTCAAAACGATATTAGATTCTTCCAGAATATCTAGAGATTTTCTCCAGATTTTGAAGCGATCGTCAACGCGTCTCTTCCAAGCATCT
>NC_043009.1:71180900-71218400 GCF_006345805.1 Octopus sinensis | reverse complement strand
TTTAAAAAGAAGCAGCGCACTCACAGGGGAGCGCTGCACAAGCTTGTCATTCCATTAATTTCATTTATGAGAGAGAGAGAGAGAGAGAGAGAGAGAGCAAGCTTCAAATGCTTTAGTTCGTCACCGAAAAAATGTGAGTATGAAATATATGTCGTAGAATGTATTTCAAATGAAAACTGGATCCTTTTATTGTGATTCGAGTTTTACGCTGCGGTCATTTTCGAGCAATATATGTGCTTTATAGAAATTTTATATCTGTCTTATATGCATTGCTGTTGGGTCGCTCTTGTATGTAATTCTTATTTTCATTACTTTTCTAATATTATTTGATATATTTCTTTATGTTTGTTCTTAATGGCGTCTTTGGCTTTTGTTATTATTGGTTTGCTCCCGATGTTAGTTGGTTCAATTTTAGGGGCACCGGATATGGTTTTCGTCGCACCATTTGGTAATTCGTTGTTCTACGATGGAGCGGATTTTGTTCTTATTTATCAAGTATCAGTTCTTAGATTTGATTTTGATGCGGTTTTTTTGTTAATCCTGTATTTTTTGGTTTTAATGTTTGGTTTGTTTGTTTTACATGTAAAATATGGAAAAAAATGCTTATCCATTTCAACCATAAGATTCGAAACCTACAAATCAGGACTACCAAAACCATAATCTATAGCAAAACAAAAAACAGCTTTTGCAAATAATTTGCAAAGCCCCTGTGAAATGATTTCTTTCTCTAGAAACTAGCGTACCACAACAACCAAATAAATAAATAAATAAAAGGAAAATACATCATAAAATAATTATTTTAAGCGAATATAAAACTAATAAAGATGATATAAAACAAGCGAATTGAAAGCAGAGAGTCCAGTTAAGAGAAGCAGAACAAAGTCAAAATTGCATTCCATAGATAAAAAAAAAGTTCTGACAATAAACGTAGGCAATACATTTCAAAGAAAGAATTAGTAAGTCAACGAAAACCGTAGCCAAGGCTCTAAAAACCAACATTCAATAAGAGAGGATCGGAAACCAATGAAAATGATTGTTATAAACAGCCTCTCCTCAAACAGTACAAAAACAATAAAGAAATGTTAGAAGACGACTCACGAGGGCAATAATCGCACACTAAAGGTAACCAGGTCCGATATCTGTAAAATGGAGACGGTCAGAGGGGGGGGGGAGACAGTTCTCACTTAAATATCGCAATGGTATGAAAGTTGAGTCACGAGGAAAAGTAATTTAGTTCATGTATAATATGAATTTGTGTGTGTGTATGTGTGCATGTACGTGCGTGTGTGTGTGTGTGTGGGAGGGCGTGCTTGTATATTGCGTTGTGTGACTGATCCGGCACGCACAAAAACAAATGTCTGCTTCTGCACACATTCGTGTCGAGGCACCACCCAAAAGTAACATAAATTTACACATCCATCCAACCATACATACGCGCATAAATCACAGAAACATGTGCATGTTTATATAGTTAAGTACACACACACACACACACACACACACACACACACACACACACACACACAAGTATATTAAATATATGTATACAGTTATATTTTTGATGGAAACTGTATTTTCAGAGTTCATATATTGAAAGTATTTGTTGGAAGGTTACAGAGCGATCAATGGCGACAAACCAACTGATAGGGCACTTAAATGGCGATCCATTTTGAGTCTTTCTCACATTCCTGAATAAGGGGTTTAAACATTGTTTTATTGAATTGAACATTAAGAGAGTTATATTTCGGAGATAAAAAACTTCAGTAAAAAAGATAAAGCCATATTTACAAGTTGCATCTATGATTGAAAATTAAATATCTGAATATATATACGCACGTATGTATATTCTTGGAAAAACCTACTAAATTTTTCTTTCAGAAAAACAGTCGGCTAAAAGACCAACACGATCGTCTTGTGTGTCATTAATGAACCTTTTCAAGAAATCCTTTTTTTTTCTTTGGTAATTTTCCTACATTTAAGAGGACACAATCAATTTGAGATGAAAAAAATGAAAGTACGAAAAGATATGGGTATTAATATTTAAAATTCTGTTTAATAAAATATCTGGCATTCAATAGCAAATAAAGTATATATATATATTCTTGGATAAAGTTGTCATGTGTTGTTTCTTGTAAAAAGAAAATTGTGAACTGATAGATTAACGCTGTCTCATTACGGTCAATGATGATCAAGTAATTAAGTTTGAAGTTAGGTCGTTGTTAGGTCAAATCTTTAGGACCGAGTCATTTGTGTGAAAGACAACGGATGTGGTCAGCTCAATGATTAACATATAAAATTTTGATAGAAAGAGGTTTTAATGGGATTAACGCTAATCTCGTGGAATTAAAGCCGAGGCATTTTCTATATCATTAACAAAAATATCACAGAAGTAATTTAATGAAGGTCAGGTTAGTGTCATAGTGGAAAGTTGATTAGCATATCATCAAGTGAAAGAGGTCGAATTTCAGCATGTTTGGGTTATAGTTGTGTTAGGACTCACTCTTTTAACAACCTCTTTCATCGTGGTTTCCAGACAGATAAACATGCCTGCCCATCCCGCTTGAGGGAGAGTGGCGGAGCAATCTTCACAATGGACTCAGCTAATAACCGGATCCGAACCACAGGTGACAACAGGTATTCGACATATCTCTACAAGTCAGTAATACTGGGGCAATGCCAAAGTTTCGTAGCTCTGTGCACCTTGTGCATTCTCAACTGACAGCACTTCCGGTAGAGAGTCAGTGAATGCCTGATGACATTGCAGATGCCTCATCTAGGTCTTTTCTTGACATAGGACTGCAACTCTGTCAAAGAGGCGAACTGTGGAAAAGCGTGTTTTACAAGGGACAGACATTTTCCTCTTTGGCAAAGCCCTCTCCTCCTCTGCAGGAATCCGAGAAGCAAACGCTCCTCTCTGGTCAGACGGATACTAGTGCCAGGCACGACGGTCAGGCGGTGTTGGTGTTCATCACATGGGTTCGACCTTTCAGTCCATCTTTGGTTGAAGCTTCCCCACCTCGCTTGTAATTTGGTCCCATAGTCAACCTGGGTAGCAAGACAGAGCTTGAATCGAGTAGTGTTACTGATCCATCAGTCCAGCAATCTGCGGCGCCGTTCGACAGCTTTGAATTACTTTTCTTGATACCAATATGCAAACTCAATGACTTGTCCCGATTTCTCTTTGCTCCAGTTATTCTGCCGTTCGTTTGTATGGTATCGACTACCCCACCCCATCCATCCTTTCGTGGTGTCCTCATCCGCAGACTTTGACACAGCGATTCCACAGCCAAGCTCGAAAGGGACGTCCCTTAGCAGTTCTAGCTTCGGCAGCAGAAGAACAGGAATGAAAGTTGAGAATGAAGGATTCTTGCTCGTGACACTGGATCAAAACCTTTACGTCACAATTCATTGAAACTATGCAATGAAGCAGAAAACATGAAGAGGTATCGAATCAAAATTTACCAAAATTTACCAAAATGTCTCTGATGCAACCAAAAGATGGAGTATTTCGTAATCAAACAATCAGCCCCAACACGTCTGCCAAATAAATAGAGGAATTATCCAAATATAAAGATTTGGAGATAGAGATAATCAGAAAGAATCTTTGAATAGGTTCTTTGGGAAAAACAAAGCACAAAAATGCACCTCGAAGAGAAAATCGGACGATTAGGCACCGCAAAAGGACTTAGGGGAATTTAGATACATAGAAAATACAACTCAACCGCCAAGATAGAGAGAAAAAAGAAAACACTGCCCAAAGATAGGTCCGGAAGAGCAGCGAAAGCACGTCAAAGATAATATTAATCATATTCCTTTCTATCACAGATAAAAAGTCTGAAATTTTGAAGGGGTTGGGGTTGTCGATTTTATCGAGCCCAGTCCTTCACTGATACTATCAACCTTGAAAGGATGAAAGGCAAAGTAGACGTCGGTGGAATTTGAACTCAGAACGTAAAGCCGGAAGATATACCGCAAAGCATTTTGCCCGGCGTGCTAACGACTCTGCCAGTTCGCCGTCATAATAATAATAATAATAATAATAATAATAATAATAATGATAATAATAATAATAATAATAATAATAATACTAATGATAATACTAATGATAATAATAATAATAATGATAATAATAATAATAATAATAATAATAATAATAATAACAACAACAATAACAACAACAAACAACAACAACAACAACAACAACAACAACAACAACAACACAACAACAATAATAATAATAATAATAAGAAGAAGCGGAAGAGGAAGAAGAAAGAGCTTGAGGAAATGGACTGGAAAACTAGAAAAGTGATGACCGTTAACAAGGAACTACACCGCAAAGGTGATACTGACAGACCGTATGTGCCTAGAAACAGGCGTGGAAGAGGTCTCATCGGATGCAAGATCCGTGTTGTCAATGAGCAGAACAGTCTGGAATTGTACATCAAACAGCAGAGGGAATCCTTGCTGCTGTTACAATTGACAATATAACACCTACCGAAAATGTGATGCACCCACAAACATTTATGAAACAAGATGAAGTTAACAATTGGGAAATGAAACCACTGCGTGGGCAATACCTCAGAGATCGAAGGAGAAGGCAAGACCAACACTTGGAGATGGTTAAGAAAAAATGATTTGAAAGGATGCTCTGAGGCATTGATATGCAGCGCCCAGAAACAAGCTCTAAGAGCTAATTACACCAAGTTCCAAATAGATAAGAGCAGTGAATCGCCCCTTTGTAGGATGTGTGGCAGCAGAAACGAATCAATCACACATATTATGTGTGTAGCAAACTTGCCGAAAAACACTACAAAAGGAGACACGATAACGTGGCTAAGGTCGTCCACTGGAGGCTCTGTGAAAAGTACGGCCTGAACAGAGCAGGGAAATGGTACGAACATGAACCAGAAGGAGTCACAGAGAGCAAGGAATATAAGACACGGTGGGATTATATAATCCAATGTGACTCCTTAATCGAGGCTCGGAGACCAAATATTATTGTGGTCGATAAAAGAAAAAAAAGAAGGAAACCAAGATTATAGATATTGCATTGCCTGGAGATGCACGAATAAATGACAAATAACTCGAAAAGATTGAAAAGTACAGGCTACTAAAAGACGAAATTGCAAGAATGTGGATGATGAGGAGAGTGTGTCATTCCAGTAAGTGTAGGGACATTCGGAGCACCAAGACTGGGTTCAAGAAAGAATTTGGTATTGACATGAAAGTAGAGCAAACCTCCAAAATTATTCTGCTGGAAACAGTTTGGATTTTGAGATTGGTACTTGGATGTTGAATGTCTCCCACGATAATTAACAACCAAGTACCAAAGCTTATGATGAGCGGAAAGAGACCCTGTAAAGTCTCTGACAGCAGACTGCTGGCCGCTCTCAGAGAATCTACCAGAACAAACAAAACCGAACGTTCTGAGAAGTAAAGCGATAGTAATGATTATAATAATAATTCTCTCTAATTTGAGCATAAGGGCAGCAATTTTGAAGAGAGTCGAACACATCGACCGCAATACTTGACTGACACCTCTTTTTACCGATGGTTGTACTGCTCGAACAAGTTCACAGGAGAGCTAAGTCGACATACATGGATGACATCATTGTCATGGTTTCGGATATTTTGGATATCGAGTACCACTTAGAAACCAGAAGCCGGTGAGTTATCAACTATGCAATAGGAGAGATATTAGTACACGTTGGCCTTCCGTAATTTCTGCAATTGGACTAGAGCTCAGTGACAATGATGGAAGCCTTGATCGGAGCTGACAACCAAAGGGATAAAAATGGAGAAGTCACTAGCAAGATGGCCAATCTCACTCATAAATGGAACGAGTGGAAGCTATCTCTGACCGTCGTATCTTATCCCAAGAAGTACCTGAACAGATTGGAGCGTATGTTTTCCCGCTTCTTATGGAGAAAATAGGTTCTGCTGGTCAGGAAACCAATCTGCTGCGAATACGATCTCTCGAGCATTGGATTCAAGATGCGTTCCTGGTGCTGCATCAACAAGCACTGGGATTGAAAGTTCTGCAGAAGGATCTGATCATTGCGGTGGTTGAGCAAGCTGCCATCGTGGGTCAAGCGTTGACCAAGATTAGTTATTTGGCATCAAGGTTTTAACACTCTCAGCGTCATATCAGCCCGACAAAACCGCCAACAGGAAAAGAACTCTGGATTTTTATGGAAGGTTGATCAACGATAGCCTGGGATCAGTTCTGAGCATCAACAAAAATAGTCTGGCCAGTCTCTTCTGGAGGTCTTTCGGGTCAAGGATTATGGACAACTTCCCAAAGTCCTTATAATGGTAATGTTTTAGTAACGCTTTACCAGTCCTAAACAATTTCGGAATTTGACGAGCCGATAGCCAAACCTGATCGAGTGCAGGGAAAATGAAGTCGACCTGTTCCCCATCGTTTAGTGTTCATGCATTAACAACATGTCGGCTTATTCGAACAAGTTCCTGAAACGAGTAGGACGAATCCTGCTCTCTATGAATCCATAATGAATATCGATGTACCACATCCTTTTTGTGAGAAAAGGAAGCAAATCTTTGCCTGGTGGTTGTGGAGAAAGAGATTGTAGGGTGAACTCTGAAAGAGGCATTTTTTCTATCATGTTGAGCTCTCAGCTTCTTCAAGTGCCATTTAAAGGAGAAGGTGAGGTTAGAGAGAGACGTGCTGCCTTCGAGTGTATTTATGAAAAAAATGGATGAGCGTGATAAGGCTGGTGAGTCAGAAATGTATCCATATGGTAGGCCCCATTCAAAGTAGGAGCAAAGAAACTGGGAAAGGGTTCTTTGGATGCCTTGGAAACGGCAGAGTTATCCAGGCTTTTTACATAGAGCTTCCCATCTGAATTATTCGCTATTGGAGATGTTTATTTTCTTGTTGAAATTATTTAAATTCCCTTTTTCTATAGAGTTTTATATATAGTTTTAATATTTTCTTATTGATGTTGATTCGATGAACCCCTAATGTGACATTGTTCTGAAATGTCTTCGGCCCTTGTAGCAAACAAAAGAAATCGTCATTACTATCACAACTGTGGCACCTCGCTGCCACAATCGTTAATATGGTACCTTCCTGACACAATCGTTAATATGGTACCTTCCTGACACAATCGTTAACATGGCACCTTCCTGTCACAATCGTTAACATGGCGCCTTGCTGTCACAATCGTTAACATGCTCAAAATGCTTAGCAACAGTTTTTTTTTTAGTTCTTTGCCCCTTCAGAGTTTAAATTCTGCCGATGTAAATTCTTGCCCCTTCGGGATCGATAAAATAAGCCCCAGTTGAACTGGTGTCTATGTAATCGACTTACCTCTCCGCACCAAAATTTTAGGCCTAGAAGTAAGGATTATAGTTCTATTGTTTTGCCTTTATAGAAGCTGCTCCCAAACTTAAACAGGGGACGCCAAGGGACAACCTTTTCGATCTGAAGATGCTAACAAGTGATGTGCCACACAACTGAAAAACTGATGTCTATGTGTGATGAAAAAAATTAAAATCCCTCTTTATAGAAAAATAAAACTGAATAAAAAAGAGGAATTTACCGAAAATATGGGAGGTACCCACAAATAGGATATTTTGCAATTTACTCATTTTAAGTCTCTCAGAGATTTGGTTTTCCTATTTTTTTGCTGCTTTTGGTGTAATTCCAAATGCCCCAATGACAACTTGTAACATCGATGCTTTGAGGAACCAGTCTTCTGATTCCAAGACTCCAAGTGCTTATTTGTGTCATTTCTCAAACGCTTTTAGAGTTGTGCCTCTCTCAGCTGAGACTGCAACGTCCATCAAAAGACATCTTTTCAACATGACTAATTTCACAATGTTGTTATTCACTACTGAAATGGTCAGACTTGTTTTCGAATCGCCATTCCTCACTCTTGAAATAAATTTTAGGATTTACTTTCATACAGAACCTGCCATTCTACTATTTGTAAAACTTACAGAAGTTTGCTAACAAAGGTTGGTTAATAACAATTTTTCCACACAGTGAACCATTTCTGATTGAACAGGACTGCTTTGGTATGTGAAGAAGCATGAGTACCACTTCTCGAAAGAATATTATCGAAGAAAACCAAGGAGCCGTTACCCCCCCCCTCCCCAAGTAAAATATAAATAAACTAAAGACAAATTGTAGAATTGGTGCGTTATAATAAAAGTTCTTTGAAATGAACCATTCATGGAAAGAACAAACGTGTGAAAGCTTTTCGTCCACAAGACAGAAGCCAACCTGCCAGATTCTATAAGCTGGAATTGCCAGAAAAGGTAACATATTGAGTGAAGTCGCCTTCATATTGAGTGAAGTCGCCTTCATTGGGGCGAAAGGTGTACGATTCTGCTTCAGAATAGGTAAGAAAGCGATAATCCCAATGAGAAGTATACGGTTTAGAAACAGAGAGAGGGTGGGGAGAAAGAGAGAGAGAGAGGAGAGAGAGAGAGAGAGGCAGAGGAGGAAAGAAAGCAACCATTAAAATAGAGGTAGAATACCAGAGTTGCTTCCCTTACATGATAACAACCTAAAAAGCAGTTCAACTGTTTTATTATGTCATGGGAGACAACTCTGACATTTTACTAAATTCAGGTACTATCATGTGGCCGCATGACCTGCTAGATATAGCAGCCATATCATATGCATACTCTGCTATGTTTAAAAAGAAAGTATGTACAAAGCATTAGGCCTAACCTGACAAGTTGCAATGTTCATGTCCAGTTTTGGTCACATATTTCTTTATTTAAACGATTTCGGCAGCAACAGATAAACTAATTCCGTTAATCATGTTTAAGGCTGTCGTCGATAGCCATCGATCCAACAAATCAACTGTTCCGAAATAATTAGTTCCGATTTACTGCGTTCTGATTTTAAATCGTGTCTGATTTCAATATCGGTTAGTTTTGCATCTCATCTTTAAGGGGTAGATTATAAAACTTACCATTTTCAGGCAGTGACTTGACGGATTGCGACAACGTTGGACCGAAAGTCGTTTTGCCATTTATTTTACCTCTTTGTGTTCTGAATTCAAATCCCGCCGTGTCCTACTTGGGAGATAGGTTTAAGCCATCACTCGTTCGAGTGTTTTTAACAAATTCCACTCGGTTGCATAGTTCAGGGACCAGTTTCCAGTTTGACCATACCTTCCTCTTCCAGTTTCGGAGGATCTAAAAATATCAGGGTCACTGGCTTCTTTCCTGACAAAAAGATATAGAAAAAATAATTAGCACTGTGAAGTAATTAGGGGATTTACGTGCCAAAGTGTATTTCCTTTAGTGACTGGACAGCGGAATTTCAACTTCAGATCTTGTTAGTTATATCTCTTTCGCTTTTTAACTTTAAAAAATGGGCAGCTTTGATAACCTTTTTACGAGTCATATGGAACTGGTTGCAGGAAAGGAATATATTCCCCGAAAATGGCAGAGAAGACGAGCAAAAGAGTTGGTCGCTTTAACGGATTATCAAAGTCATCTTAGGGATTTAAACCAACGAAGAACTTCTGATGCTTCTATAGTATGCGGTCTGCCAGCACAGAGTTATCTACCTTATTATTTCAGAGATAAAACACTTCAAACATTTCAGAGATCACTTTGTTTTCAGAAACATAGTTTTAGCATCTAACCATGATCGCTCAATGGCCTGTGTGTGTGTGCTCCGGTCACTGGATCCACATAATGTCGTTGATGGTTCACTGTCAGATGGTGATAACCGAAGGCATTTTAAATTACCACAAACGGACCACACATCGGAATGAATTACTGAACCTTTTTCACATTCTCTTTCAATAATTGGGATCAGACTGTTCCTGTCGCGCCGTTCAACGCAAAAATATCGACAGCCTGAGCCTTGGTTGAGACCAAAAGCCCACGGCCCATAAATTCCACGTCCATGGTTCCTGTCGTTTCCTTGTTCTGCATCGCTGTCTTCAAAGAGAGGAGCATTGTCGCCATTCAGTATTCTTCCTCGATTGTATTTTTGTCGACCAGCAAATCTTGCTTCGTCGATCTGAACGGGGTTATCGTTTGTTCCAACCATTTCCCCTCGTCGTTCATTATAAACTATGGCGCCACACACTTCGCGGCACATATTGCACCAGTCAGTTATTGCATTTTTACATTTTCCTGTCAGAGTCACAGCTGTGGTCATGGGTATATCCACGACCAAGAAAAATCTTAGTTCTGAAATCTCACTCAGGTTCAGCTTGCAGTTTAATTCGTAGCTAATGGAAAAATTGGTTTTCTTTATTAACTGAACGTCTAAGGTAGATAACCCTGGCTATACTGTTTGTCAGCGTGAGTGGACCGCACGCTATACAAGCACCGGACATTCTCTCTCATCCAAGAACGTACATTTTCTCTAAAACATGCTTTGACAGTTTCCGACGAAAAAAATTCCTTGACAGGAAATTGTGAGAGTTGTGGTCAAATGAAGAGCATGGCGGAAAAAACTGTTTTCTCGAAGTACCTCCGAATACGGGCCGTGGCTCCTAAAATTAAAAAAACAAGAATGATAACTAAGAAAGAATAGTGAAAAGCAAAATAAACTGTCTTCATTGAATTTGATAAAAAAAAAATGCTATTTTCCAACATTTCGTTCTGTACAGTAATCCGTTGCTCAGATATTTGGCTATTCATGTTCGATACGCGGTGGGGTTCGACCTGGAACCTGAAATTTCACAAAAGCTTTAAATAATAACAGATGTAAGGGAGATAACCATCATAAGAGTTGTTTCATTCAAGGGAAAGAAGTAGAATAAGTTCCAGCTTCGACTGCCGCTGCGGCCATGCTGGGGCATTGCTTGAAGAATTTCTTTGAACGAATCGACTCCGCTACTCATTTTGAAGCCTAGTAATTATTCAGTCAATCTCTTTTACTGAATCACAAAGTTACTGGGACGTAAACAAACTAACACCGGCTGTCAAGCGGTGGTGACACACACACACACACACGCACACACACACACACCACACACACACACACACACACACACACACACACACACACACACACACACACACACACACATCCGACGGTCTTTTCAGTGTTTCAGGTGTAGTGGATGGACTACATCTAAAAAAATAAAAAATTTAAAGAAAAAACCCGTATCCCCCAAGATTTCAATATCATTCATAACAGAGAGAGAGAATCGTTGAATGGTCACCGTCAACAGACTTCAGGCACCATGCTTACCTCCTCGGTAGCTTTCTTCAGAAAACATACTATTTATAGTTTAGCTGGAATCATTATATTCTGTTCTATTCTTTTCTACTCTAGGCACAGGGCCAGGCGATTAGATTGCCCCCCCCCACCACCAGTACGTAACTGGTACATAATTTATCGACCCGAAAGGATGACAGGCAAAGTTGACCTCGGCGGAATTTGAACTCAGAACGTAGCGGCAGACGAAATACCTATTTCTGTACTATCCACAAGGGGCTAAACACAGAGGGGACGAACAAGGTCAGACAACCGTATTAAGTCGATTATATCGACCCCAGTGCGCAACTGGTACTTATTTAATCGACCCCGAAAGGATGAAAGGCAAAGTCGACCTCGCCGTAATTTGAACTCGGAACGTAGCGGCAGATGAAATATCGCTAAGTATTTCGCCCGATGTGCAGGCACGTAGCTACGGAGGGGGTGGGTGGGGGGCTATGGGGTGCTCATCACCCCCAGTTGGAATCTGTGGCGACAATGTATTTTTTCTGCAATAAATTGAATTTCTTTTGATTTCCAAAATAAAATGAATCACTACCGAAAAAGAAAACTGAAGCAGTCTTTGCTGAATTTCCAATCTGATTCATCTAATAATGCTAATCAGGAGAAGTTTCGCAGCTCAAGGGAGGCCTTGCAAAGTCTTTGACACCTTCATTGGATGATGTAGGACAGGTCGACTGCCAACCGGTGCAGCCAGTTCTAGCAAAGTTTGATCCAAAAATTTATGGAAATCAGAGACGTGACTTCTCGTGAAGCTGGTCAAATTGGTCGTTTATTATGGTTAGAGTATTTCTCTCTCAAAGAAAGCCTTGTCTTGTTTTGCTTGTCAGCACTTTAATACTTTGGATATTCTAATTGGCATCATGCAAAAGAAAAAAAACAAAGGTTTAAATAAGCACGCAAACTCTGCATCCCATATCCAAGCTATGGTAACATGGAAGGAATGCCAACAGCGTTTATACACAACAACATCCGTGTCTTCCGTCTTGCAAAATGATCAGTTGATCAAAAACCGTTATTATATAAGTTCCATTGTTGATTTTGTTCATTTTCTTTGTGCAAACGAATTGCATTTTCGAGGAAACGAAAATGAAGCGTTTCAGGATCTTTATTCGGAAGATGATAGGTAGAATTGTGGTCTTTTAATGAATTTATTCCAGTACACATTAGAGAAAGACTCAAAGCTAATGGAATGTTACAGCACGATTCCAAAAAACTGCGACCTACACCTCAGCAGAAATGCAAAACGAAATCATTGAATTGTTGAGAAGACCCACTGTCAGCCTCGTGGTCGATGTTTATTTGAAATTATATAAAAATGATGTTTAAAGATTTGTCTGTTATCTCTAGCATGTACAAAGACCTTTTAGGCTTAACTATGTGCTTGTTGAAAATCATTAAAAAAATTATTGGAGTCGATACATTCGACTAGCCCCAGCATGGCCTCAGTTTAATGATTGCAACAAATAAAATGAAAATAAAAACGAAATATATCAGAAGTTTTGACCAAGTTAGGCGCCAAGAAATAAATAAATACATAAATAAATAAACGAAAAAATAACCGAAAAATATAAGCATGGGGCTTTTGTCCACTTTCCCACTTTAAGTAGGAGCTTTTGTCTGTACCCCTGTTCAGCACCCCGAGCTATCAAGAGAGCACCCTCAGTTGCAATCGGCTGGCTACGTGGCTGCCGACGTGCTAATCATTATATCAAATGACTAATTATGCTGGGCAAATGTCAGCGTAAGAGACTATGTCGGAAGTGGGCTGATAGCGATCGAACAGTGGCAGGATAACCAACCGATACACACCATGGTGCGACGAACTGTCCCAATCTGTTTGCTGTGGTTATCGTTTCAGTTTTTATTATGCAGTTTTGCAGCGGGTCTTGGCCTGTCTCCTGCAGTTGCAGGGGATATTGTGTCGCTGTTGGTTTGTTACCTCATGGTTTCCGATTTAAGAATAAACCCAGCAATCTTGTAAAGGACGGTTAGTCGATACCATCGACACCAGTTCTTGAGTGATATCTTTCCTTATCGACCTTGGAGTGAATAAAGGCAAAGTTGACCTTGGGAGAAAAAAAAATCAGAAAGAAAATTGTTAGAATAGCGTGAGGCATTTTGTTGTAAAGATTCTCTCAGTCCACCAGCCTTATGATGAGGTTGTGTCTTTAAGTCACAAGAGTTAAAAAGATAAGAATTTTAAAAAAGGATGTTGATATAAAGCTGTTTAAGAAGTTGACCTAAGTTGTGTTAAGAGAGACTGCAAATAATAAATCCTACAACCAAAATCACCCCAGAAGAGCGGAGGAAGAGCTGCTAGAGACCTCGAGTGCACTGCCAGGTGACCATAGTTCCTGGATCGTAAGTTCTCAAAAATATATAAGCCAATTGATTCTCCTCATCACCTTCCTCAAGCACGTCGATCTTTTCCCCTCAGAAACGCTACCAATTCCCTTGTTACAGAGTTGAGGATACACCCGTTCCACTGCCAGTTGCAATAGATGTTTGCCAAGATGTCGACGAAAAACCCAGCCTCACATTCCGTATCTCAGCTGTTATATTTTCTCCATGCTCCGTATTTTCCACCAACTCGTAGCCGGTCACTGAGATAAGCAGTAAAGTCCATTATCGTTGGTGTCCCACCACTTGCCTCAAACAGCGGAACAAACATCACTGAAAAACCGCACACATTTGCTTTGAATCAAGCAGCAATCGCTCATTCCGATCTGTCAGAAACCGAACTGGGGCTTTGGTGCTACGTTACACTGAAATTCAAACATTTCGAAACAAAACTACCGGTCATATTCCTGATTCAGAACGACTACACGATGCGTAAAGTTCGTAACCAGTGGAGATTGGTAGTGTGTAATGTAGAAAATCTTGGTCTTATTGACTACAACCACATCCATATATAGTGATTTGCTTTCCAGATGACCTCAGAACAAATGCTTTCCAGATGACCTCAGAACAAATGCTTTCCAGATGAACTCAGAACAAATGCTTTCCAGATGACCTCCGCTGATATTAAACGTGTAGACCGAAAAAGGAGCCGGGAGGTCACCTACCTTAGGATTGTGGATGACGGATGCTTCAGTCTTCCCTGTTGGCTGGTGCCTCTTGAGAGGCCCTTCCAGAAATATATACCACAGCTGTGATGCTCATACGGTCGATGGATTTAGCAAAAATCTCCCATCTACCTTTGGCAAATAAGGTTTCAAAACCACAGTAACTACAGACCTCTTTGATGTCTAAATTCGTGCTCTTACAAATCCAACCAAAAATCAAATGAAAAACTGTAGAGACATAAACAATCTTGTCATCTCCACCGTCTTTGAAAACATTATTGCTAATATTAGTAATAGGATCTCTCATCTCTCCTTCTCTAAGAAAATATTCAATAAGAAACCAGTTACTGTAAAAATTTCCTGGCTAACAGTGACGTCAAAGAGAAGATAATTTACACCCCTATCAAAAAAGATGCCTAAAAATAGAATCAGGAAGATTATATGGGGCCCGTTTCTCTTTCTCTCTGCAGAGACTTGATGGTTAAACATTTCCTAAAAAGAAAAATATTTCAACCACCAGTATGGATGTCTCTTGTATTTTTTTAATTATTATAAATCTTCCACTGAAGAGGGAGCCGTTTTCCAACGAAGATACAAGGGATGTAGTTAACAAAGACAAATTCACATCTGTCTGTCTGTCTGTCTGTCTGTCTGTCTGTCTGTCTGTCTGTCTGTCTGTCTGTCTGTCTGTATGTGTGTATGTATATATATATATATATACATAAATTGGCAATCAAGACCGAATCACGAGTTCGGGATTAACTAATTCATTCTTTGTCCATTGTAATGTTATAACGTCGTGTCTCAAAAATTCTCTTTTTTATGGTTTGGATTTTAACTGGCCTTTTTAGTATGTAAGGAGTCCTGTCAATGGTCTCTTCTTTGTGTATAAAAATATCTTATACATATGTATGTATATATGTGTGTGTGTGCGTGTGTGTGTGTAGAAAGTAACGTTGTAAATTACCCAACACAAGCCCATCGATCACCGTCAAAAACTGTCGTTCCAACTCTGCCGGACTTGTATCCACCTCATTGAAGGAACAATATACAAATTCCACTCTTTTGTCGTAAAAAATAACTTCACCTGCGCATCAAAGAATTTACTTTATGCCATAAGGTGTGAAGGGTGCCACAAAGATTACATAGGGCAAACGAGCCTTACCCTCAGAGAAATGCTGACAGTCCACCGCCAACAGTTGAGGGATCCCACCACAAGACAGATATCACTTAGTGGGCATTCAGATCTCTGTGCACAAAACAAGTCCCCTAAATTCCAAGTTTTCCCACTATACCAATGCCCGGACAACACCACTGACCAGACATGAAGAAATAGGGAAAATAATCTTATTCAAAAATACAGACCACAACTCAACATACTCTAACATACTCCCCTCCAGGTACACACCCAAAACAAACACGCACAGAAACAGATACAGATGTACAAAAACACGCACACAAATACAATGCAAACCTCCCACTCAAACACTCACACACACACATAAACACACACGCACAAACACAATATCCCCACACTAGATCACAATCCCCCGCACATTCTAAGAAAAAAACACTTATATACACTTGCAATACGATTCTAGCAACCAAAACCAATACTCACACACGTAAACACGTACATGCACACACCTACTCCTGCAACTCAACTTGATTTCGAGCCGGGTCGTCTGCTGCTGGAGAGGACCGATCAGGTAAAGGACCTGGGTATCTTGGTGGATTCCTCCTTTTCGCCTTCGGCCCAGTGCGTCCATGCTGCCAACAAAGCGCGCGGAATTCTGTTTTTGATTCGACGGTCATTCGGAATGCTCACAGCAGCCATATTCCTGCCACTCTATGTCACGCTGGTGAGACCCATATTGGAGTATGGGATTCAAGCCTCTTCTCCTTATCTCCTCAAAGACATACAGCACATCGAAAGAGTCCAGAGGCTGGCTACCCGCCTGGTTCATGGTCTCAAAAATTTGTCCTACGAAGAAAGGCTGAGGACGCTCGACCTTTATTCTCTTGAAAAACGCCGCCGCCGTGGTGATCTCATTCTCGCCACAACATCATAAGCGGGAAGTGTAACCTCTCGAAAGAGCTGTTCTTCACTCCTGCTCCGGAGCGTCGGCTGCGGGGTCATTCCGAAAAGCTCTACCTGCGACGATTTCATCTCAATCGAAGGAGAGGAACTTTCTCCGTCCGGGTTGCGGATCCGTGGAACAAGCTGCCAGATGAGATGGTGAAGATGCCGACGACCGCTTTGTTCAAAGCCTCCTTGGACCTCAAGTGGCCTGAACTCTTTACATGAACACCACCCTGTACTTAACTCCATGTCCCCCTACATGGCCTTGCTATTTGCTTTTGAGCCAAATTAACTAACTAACTAACCTACACACACACTACTCTGACAATCCCCAAATCACAGCCACACATACACAGATACACACACAAACGCGCAAATACAACACAACCCCCCACATGCAGATATGCACACAAATGTACACACACATACACACACAAACACAATACCCCCGTTCCCTTGTAAAAAATCACCCCCCACACTTATATATATATATAAATATATATATATATAGGAGATAGACAAAATAATGGCGACACCTAGCATCATAGCATCATAATTTTGAGATATCTATAAAATCATCAAAAGCTTGTTTATTTTTAGGTTTTTTAAAATTTATTATTAGTGTTGCTTAATACGTTTTGCTAAAACTGATACTTCTTTTCAGATATCATCAGAAAAAGGTAATTAAAACTCATTAAAATGACAGATCTATCGAACTTGCAAAGAGGTCAAATTGTTGGTGCTCGTACGGCAGGTGCTAGCGTAATGGAAAGCAGCCGCAATGTTTGGTGTATCAAGAAGTACTGTCCCGAAAGTAATGACAGCCCTTGAGAAAGAGTGAAACAAAAGTCCGGAAGAAAACGAAAACTTTCAGATAGGGACCGTCGGAGTCTAATGCGAATTATTAGAAAGCATCCCAAAGTTACTGCAGAGCTTAATGACCACCTCGAGAAACAAGTTTCCACAAAAACTGTTCGCCGGGAGCCGCACAAAGCCGGATTTCACGTGAGGGCTGCAATCAGAAAACCACTACTTTCAAAAACAAAAGTTGCTGAGCATTTAGAGTGGAGTAAAAACCTACAGAATTTGTCCCTAGAGCAGTGGAAGGATGTTATTTTCTCGGATGAGTCATCCTTTACCTTATTTCCGACAACGGCCGAGTATACGTGTGGAGACAACCAAAAGAAGCATTTGACCCAGACTGCCTTCTTCCAACTATTAAACATGGAGGAGGATCTGTGATGATCCGGGGGGCTATAGCTTGGAAATCCGCCGGATCTGTGGTTTCCCTTCAAGGCAGAATTAATGGTCAAGACTATTGAAGCATTTTCTCTGATCAAATTAATCTTATGGTTCTGGAGGGAAATGCAATCTTTAAATATGATAATGCACCAATTCACACAGCTAAAATTGTTATTGAATGGCACGAGGAACATTCTAGCCACCACAGTACCCGGATCTCAATATTATTGGACACTTATGGTGCATTTTACACAAACAAGTAAGGAGTCGATATCCTTCACCATGATCACTACAAGAACTGGAGACTGTTTTAGCTGAAGAATGGACAAAAATTCCTTTAGAAACAATTCAAACTTTGTACGAGTTCATACCTCGTAGAATAGAAGTCAAGTTGTAATTACTGCCAAAGACGGTCCTACTCCATATTAAAATTAATTTTTTTGAAATTTTAAGGTGTTTCCATTATTTTGTCCAACCTTTGTATGTGTGTGTATGCATATATATATATATATATATATATATATATATATATATATATATATATATATATATATATATATATATATATATATATGTAGAAGGTTGAAAAGTAACACACGAGTTGATATGTATAAGGAAAATAAGAGAAGTTAGAAAATGTTAAACTAATTTTATCATGAATAACATTTTAGTACCGGTTTCAGTCTTTGCGACTTTTTCAACTTAGAGTGAAGTGCGAAAAACAATTAAATTGTGGAATTAAATTAAATTAAATGTTTTTAAAAATATTTCCATAGTTTTCAAATACATGGCACAATTTTCTTTTTCCTGTCTCGGCAGGTAGTTAATAGCAGATCTGAAGAAATATATATCAGGTTGAGTAAAAAGGAAGCAACGTTTTGAACCATGAAAAATTTATACCGGATTTTTGCAGAGTTTCTAATTTCTTTTTAAACATTTTTTTTTGCTCTGATACAGTCATAAACTTCCCCAAATGCACCAATAAATTAACATTGATATTTTCTTTCACCGTTGTTACAATAATCTGAAATGGAACTATCAAAGCGCGATATTCGAGCAATTTTGCTATTCAACTTCAAAAAGAGCGTAAAGCAGCTGAAACTGCTCGCGATATCAACGAAACGTTTTGTTAGGAAATGATCAGTGAGTGGTCAGCCCGAAAATGGTTTCAGCGTAGTGGACGCCCATCTGTCATCGATGACAGTCAATTAAAGACCTTCATTGAAAAAATTCCACGTAAAACCACCCGAGAACTGGCAAAAGAACTCCAAGTTAGCCAGAGAACTGCCTGCAACCATTTGCATGCGATCAGAAAATCAAAAAGCTCGACAAATGGGTGCCACACAATTTGAATGAAAATCAGAAAAGGAGCAGATATGTAATCTGCTTGTCGCTTCTACTCCGTAACCAGACCGATCTGTTTCCCTACCGTTTTGTAACTTGTGATGAAAAGTAGATTCTGTACAAAAAAAAAAGTTCTTCGCAGTGGTTGGACCAAAAGGAAGCACAGAAAACCTTCCCTAAACCCGAGCTCTTCAAAAAGAAGGTTATGGTGACTGTTTGGTAGTGTGCTGATGGACTCATCCACTATAACTTCTAAAAGCGCGGAAAAACCATTACTGTAGAAACATATTGCCATGAGATTGCCAAAATGAACGAAAAACTGCAACTCCTCCGTCCCAGACTGGTCAACGGAAGAGGGCCAATCATTCTTCATGACATCCCAGAAGTTGAGGGAACTTGGCTACGAAGTTCTTCCCACTCTATTTATTCCCCAAATCCTTCTCCTACCGATTATCACTCTTTCAAGCACCTTGATGATTTCCTGCGAGTAAAAGAGTTAAAAAATCAAACCGATGCTAAAAGTGCGCTGAAAGAATTCTTCAGCTCCAGAACACCAGATTTTTGTGTTACCGGAATAAAAAAACTTATAACTCGTTGGCAAAAATGTGTTGATTGTAATGGTATTTCCTTTGATGAATAAAATTTCCACGTTGTTGAAATATACTGGGATGAATTTCAAGTTCCAAAACGTTGCCTTCTTTTTGCTCAGCGTCTTGTTTGTTAGTGTTGCAACATGGTTTTATCATGAGAGGGTCATTCTACCAGTTATAATATACACACGGGCTACTTATCACTTTACCTTCGTTATTAATGATTTAGATAATTAGCTAACTATTTGGTGAATTAATAGATTGATTGCTTAGTTTTACAATTTCTTTTGGATATCCTTTGCCTTATAAATAACTAAGTGCCTTTCCTACAAATTCTCCGTGCTATCACAAATTCCATATTCTGCAACTTTTGTCTGAATGGAATTTTGTAGTTTTCTAAGGATGTGTATAAATAAAGACAGAAGTAGATATATATTTATGTATCTGCCTTGTGTAAAATACGGACGAGTAGGTCCTGACTGCTTTTCTGTGGATATCTACAGGTTTGATTTTTGAGAGAGTAGTGCGTGGAAACCTGTTGGTGCTTTCGTGGTAGGGGTGGAGGGAGCTGAAAAGTTCTTGGCTTTAAGGATGGAGGCCCAAACTTCCGAGTTCTTTTAGTGAAGGGACGCTGCAAAAAAGTGTACGAATCTGAGAGGGGAATATGTTCTATAAAGTCATAATTAACTGACCCTCCTATGTTTTCTTTTACCCAAAAGACCCCTGTTACACCTTCATACAAACACCTGTCGTCACACTAAACACGTCTAACAAACCCCTAAACGCGCGCTTCAAACTAGAAAACGCTATTCATACAAGAAACACACAAAAGCCGTTCGATTCACTTCAACATTTAAGTTTAATTTGTCAAAATATTTTCGTCGCTATAAGACCGCGACCTGTTCACTGACAAAAATCCGTGATGCATCACACAGCACGGATTTTTGTCAGTGAACAGGTCGCGGTCTTAAAGCGACGAACATATTTTGACAAATTAAACTTAAATGTTGAAGTGAATCGCATTCACAACGCATTCACATTCATATATGAACCCGATTCCTCAAGACGACCAATCCTGGCTGCTAGGAGAAAGCAACCATGCTTACACACATACAGACGTCTTACTAAAAGCCGGACATACAAGTACACACGCACAATTAGTGTTCAAAATTTCCCTGTTGCACTCGTACGTATGAAAGCCATTTCCTTCAGCTTCATTACCGGTTATTCTAATCTCTCACAGACTCATTCTTACGTCACCATTTGCGCAATCCCATTTCTTCGTTTCCTACACTTTACTTTCGTTCTGACTGAAAACGAACTCTGACTGAAAAGGTTAAACACGTTTCCGAGTTGCTTTCTTCGCTGGCGTCAAACTAATAAAATCACAACTTGTCTTCACTTTGACAATGTTGTTGTTATCGTCGTTTTACACACACACACACGTACATATACACATGTGTATGTGTGTGTGTAAGTATGTATGTATACACACACACATGCATATATGTATGGCTATAGGAATACATGTATATATCTTTAAGAAGGGTATTAAAATAAAAGTGTTTCATCAGAAAAGTTATTTCACTTTACAGAGAGATAATAGTTACGACGACAAATCTTTCTTTCTCTTTCTATATATTTACTCTCTCTCTCTCTCTCTCTCTCTTTCTCTCTCTCACACACACACAAACACACACACACACATCTATTCACACTAATATACGCGCATATATACATATAAAGAGAGACCCACGTTATATTGAAGACACGACTTCAATATAACATGTCTGAAAGATAATATAAAAATGAATATCGAAACTATTTGACTTGTAATATTATGTGTGTGTGTGTGTGTACATACATAAATATGAACGAGCGAGCACACACACACACATGAGTATACTTTTGCAATAGTAATGTATTATGTAATCAGAAATTATATTCCATCTTATGACGAGTCTCTTGTTAAAAAACTTAAGACATGGTTTTTAATATCTTACACGCACCGCATACACCCCATCTCACCCTATCCCACACACATACCCATACATTCACAGATGTCTAATGATGAACATAACTCTTTATATTCCTGATACTTCCTGATGATGTTCCTGTGCATGCTTGTGTATTAAAAACGTCGCTCATGTTGTTTTGTTTTACTTCACATCAAGTTTATATTTCACACGACAAGTATTCTCTGAAATATTTGGCATCGCTCGAAGTTTTTTTCTTCTCCATTAATATGGATGCGAAATATACACTAGTCACGTGGTCATGACGTATTTTTTTGTTATGGAAATACTTGGGTAATTTGTATAAAAGCGTGTGTACTTCAATGTGTGTAGATTAGTGCGTATACAACAGTGCCAGTACTGTGTGTAATTAGGTGGTATACATTGAGCACTTGTCTGCTGTGATATATGTACGTACCGTACAGAAGTCTATATACATAAATACATGCACAAAATGCTATACTGAAGCGTGAATGCTTTAGTGTGTATAATTTTGTTGGTATATAGCATGTGTAGTTATGTGCGTGTGTATATATGTTCAATAGCGAATATATATATTCGTGTGTGTAGCTGTGAGTGTAGAGAATGTATGTCTGATCCAGTGAGTGTACATTAGTGTGTGTTCTTTAATGTTTGCATCAGTGAGGGGAACAAAAGGTTGGGTACATTAAGGCATGTATTAATCTGTGTACAAAGATGTTTATACTTATGTGTGTATATATAGGCACAGGAGTGGCTGTGTGGTAAGTAGCTTGCTTACCAACCACATGGTTCTGGGTTCAGTCACACTGCGTGGAACCTTGCGCAAGTGTCTTCTACTCGGGCCGATCAAGGCCTTGTGAGTGGATTTGGCAGACGGAACCTGAAAGAACCCCGTCGTATATATATATATATATATATAATATATATATATATATAATATATATATATATAATATATATATATATATATACACGACGCTGAATCTCCCTGAGAACTACATTGTACAAAAATCACAAGTACTACCCTTTTTCTAGATTTATGGGCGATTTCTGTTTTATTTAAGCACTAGTCTTATTTTTTATTTTATTATTATTTATACACCCTGGTACCCCTATAAAAAGAGATAAACCCACCGATTACTGTTCTAGATTACTCCCTAGTTTACTCTTTTGCCCATCGACTTCAGGTTTTACACTGCAAAATGGCATGATTTCTAATTTATTGATCTTTCTTGCCCAATGCCCTCTTCTGTCCTCTTCTTTCCTCTCTTCTTTTATTTTATGTGTTTGTATTCGCTCTGATGAAGCTCCAAGATCGGATGTGCTATAAAGATGACCTCGTTTCTTATTTCTAGAGTCTGGCACTTATTCTATCTGTCTGGCACTTATTCTATCTGTCTGTTATTCCGAACCACTATGTTACTGGGACGTAAACACACCAACACCGGTTGTCAAGTGGTGGTGGGGACAAACACTGGAACAAAGACCATCCCCCACACACATACACATGCTTTTCAGTTTCCGCCTAAGAAATCCACCCACAAGGCTTTGATCAGCCCGAGGTTATAATAGAAGACAATTGCCCAGGGTACCACGGAGTGGGACTGAACCCGGAACTCGGAACCATGTGGTTGGGAAACTTCTTACCATTCAGTTACGCCTTTGTACTTTAGTTGTATAACAGTGTGTAGCTTCGACGGTACGTGTACGGTAGCGTGTCTACTTTCCTGTAAGTTAACGAGTGTAAAAATTAATCAATGTTCTGCTTTAATTGTGTTGAGTAATTTACAGAGTAAAAACATCAGTGAGTGAACAAGAGAATGATTTTTCTTCATTGTTCCTACAAATTGGATTGAGTGGGATCGTGTTTAGTGCGCGTACTATAGTGTCTCTACTCCACTGGATTTGTAACTGGATGTGTGTGTGTGTGTGTGTGTGTGAGTGTGGCGTGTGTGTGTGTGTGTGTGTGTGTGTGTGTGTGTGGTGTGTGTGTGTGTGCGTGAGTGTGGTGTGTGGTGTGTGCGTGCGAGTGTATGGAAATATTAAAACGGGTGTATATAGATCTGTTGAAAGACGTATCTGATGATCTCAACTGTGCTTCATATACAATCATCTCTGTTCCACTTACCTTCCGGGTTACCTGTAGAACTGCGATGCTGATGCTAAGCCATTTTCCAGTCACAGGACCATTGCCGTGTCATATTACCCAACATGTTGCCAGGAGATCGACATGAATCAGAAGGAGACCGTTGGACCCCGAATTTGACAATTTTTCCTTTAGTTTGCAATATTCATGTAAGCAATTACATTTGTATTACTTCGGAGACTTGTAATGGAGGTTAGTCAGATTTAGCGCTGATATATTATTACACAATAATATTTTTTTCTACTTTTGCCATAAATCATTACATTTGAATTTAAAATGATCTGGATACAAGGGTATATATGTCTTTTTTATGAATTTTGGCTAATGTTATGAAATATTCTTTCGTCGATTTTATATTATTGATGCATTTGATTACACAAGTGAATAATTTTGGGGGTTTTATATATTCCTTGGTTCTATTTATTTCATCACTATTTTCTTACTGAATAGGTTGTCATGTATCTATATAGATCTACTAATTCTCTTTAACCATTTACTGCTGCAGAGAACTTGCTGAAAGGTTGTTGTTGTTGTTGTGTAGCCTGCCATATATTCAAGAATTCTGCAGTACTTGAGTGTATAAGCTAAGAAATAAATAAACCACCGAAAAATATGTATGGAGTTCTATAAGTGTTATGATTTATTCTAGGGATGCAAAGAAAACATTGTGAGCAAGAGTTGTCATGTTTCAACTAAGGAGAAAGAAAGGAGCAAATAAAATTATGTCACAGCCTCCGATTGAAATCGAATCGTAAGATTGGCCTAATGGGCACTTACCCAGGCAACCGGGATCATATCACAATGCTAAAACGGAAATCTTCAGCTCGTGCGTTTATGAAAGAAAATGTGAGTTGTGCTCTCCAATATTTCCACAAAACAGTGGCCGTGTGAGCATATGTCTGTATGTAGAAGGGGCCAAGATAGAGAACTCTCACAACTATGTGTGTAAATGCATATGTATGTGTAAATATGTGTGTGTATATGCATGTGTGTATGTATAGCCCCCATACATGATAAAATCCCCAAGCAATGGTTGATCTGATGAGCGCTTAGCTTTCGCACACTCACCAGAAAAATTAATTGTTAAAACTGAAAGAAACAAATCTGAACGGAAACTGAGAAAATTATTTATGAATCAATAATGTTGATTATTCCCCTCCATATCCCAACATTATAAGAGTGCTCTCCATTGCGATGTAGCGTCCATATGATGCTATACGTGTGTGCGCATGTGTGTGTGTGTGTGTGTGTGCATGCGTGTGCGTGTATGTACGTGTATATGTGCGTATGCGTGTGTAGATATGTGAGTGTGTATGTGTGTAAATAAGCATATACATATATGTACACTCACATATAATTACCGCTTTCTAACACATAAACAACACCACAGGAAGCAAATGTCGAATGTTTTGAGTCCGATGTATTACTGGTACTTTATTTACCGACCCCCAAGAGAAGAAAGGTCGAGTGGAACTCGGGTGAATTTGAGCTTAGGAAGCAAAAGTAATCTGGTCGGATATTTTCGCTGATGTTGTACCGTGTCCGTTTGTCTCTCACCTTTACTCATGAATATGTAATAACAAAATGTCGAATTTATGGCTATCACGTGCGTGCGCATGTATTCTTAGCTGCGTGAACGATTTTGTGTGTGTGTGTGTGTGTGTGTGTGTGTGTGTGTGTGTGTTGTGTGTGTGTGTGTATGTGTGTATATGAGTGTGCATGTGTATGTGTGTGTATGAGTGTGTGCATACACATATATCTAATGCTGATACACCTGTTCACATTTAAAACTTAATATCAAAACCCGCTGCTAATTTACAAGTCTGTTAACACTGTTTGATTCAACACACACGCACGCACACGCACGCACACACACACACACACACGATACTGGTTTTCATTGTATCCCAGAGAATGATGATAATGGCTGGATGGCAGATACTTAATCGATTTCAAACGTTATTTTCTAAAGACTACAGTTGCAGGATAAAGACTCCGCACTCTACACCCCTTCAGCACAAAAAGAGCAAAATAAAATATGAGGAACATCTATTAAACTTATTGTAAGAATTTAACCTTTATCCTAAATAGCAACAACTCGTTTAGACAATATTCTGTAAACTCTTATTATTATTATCCACGGAATTTATCGAAGCTAGGCTTTATCTTTAAACAACCGATGCTATTGTCATCTAACGTGTTAGAAATATACAACACATGACATTTCTTGCAGTGAAATCGGATTCGACTCCCATAACCTTAGGCAAGAATTTCAGATATTGCATTGTCCGAATGCAGAAAAATCGATCCTCTTCTAAATTCCCACTTTCTAAATTCCACCCCACTTGAGTTATTTGTCGTTTTAGGACGAGATCGATTTCGATTTTTCCATCGTAATGTTACTGGCTTCTAAAACTAGTAAAGAATACTAATGAAAGACAGGATATATACCTGAAGACATATACGCAGCAAGTTTTCTGATCATATTTAGGCTAAAATGAATGGTGGAGAGATGGATAAAGTTGGAGAAATGGAAGTAATAACGTCTCAACTAAAAGGCCAGGTCTTTGTATCGGTTGCGGTCGTTATACTTTGGCCTCCTGAAGCAAGGCGCTGAAACCTTTCAACATCTGTTCGCCAAGCTCTAAATTGGATACGGCACAGGTTTGTAGTTTCCTCGATTTAATCGATTTTTCTTTTGATAATTTACAGCAGTGGGTTCATATCCCGGAGAGACTGCAGTCATCGGAAGGCAGTAAATAAAACTGCAGTATAGAGAAATTCAAAATGGAAACCGAGCTTTCTTGCGCGATATGGCCTCTGTTAAGAAGGTGGTGAAGTACATGGTCAGAGGGAGAGTTGGTTAACATGTCTTGCATGTTGTATGACCACATAGAGTTCCATTCGTGTTGCTTTTGTTGTTTTTACCACAGTTATTGAATTGGCCAATGATCAGATTTGTTCCAGTATGGCCAGTTCAGACCAATTTCTAACTTTCTTTTTAAAGATAATAGTATATATTTGAAGGACATTTGGCTGCTATTTTAGCAGATCGAGCGAATGAATAAATTCTCCCTTCACTGACCCTTTGGAATGTTGTTGTTATTAGTGCTGACAGTTTATGGTAATGCAAAAAAGAACTTGATGACAACTGATAAAGCTAATAATTAAAGAGAATTAAACGTACTGATTGACCCTGGCGCCTTCGTCGCCACCACCATCCTCGCCTTCTTCGCCACCACCACCACCACCACCATCTCGTCTACTACCGACGCCGCCGCCTCCACCGCAGTTCTGCAATTCTGCACAAACGCGGTTAATAGATTCCAAATAGAGATAACAATCACATCCGGCTTCATTTCACTCTCCACCAGTATCTGTGTCGCTCGCCATTTCAGGCTAAATTCGTAAAGGATGCCATCGGAAGTACGACTGGCAACAACAACAACAACAACAACATCGCTGTAGTCGGCCTAGATACCAGCAAGTTGTTGATGCCACAGAATTGGTGGTGGTGTTGTTGTTGTTGTTCAGGATGATGAGGATGAAGATGTTATTGTTGTTGTTGTTTACCATCTGGGATGCCATTTTATCTTGTGGTACAAGCCGTAGGGGGTAATATTCTGTGTAGGAAGTGGTAAAGTATAAAAACATACAGCGGATTAGAGATGGCAGAAGAGGACGGGTTCAATCCGGGGAGAAGGCAGAAGAGGACGGGCTCAATCCGTAGAGAAGGCAGAAGAGGACGGGCTCAATCCGTGGAGAAGGCAGAAGAGGACGGGCTCAATCCGTGGAGAAGGCAGAAGAGGACGGGCTCAATCCGGGGAGAAGGCAGAAGAGAACGGGCTCAATCCGTGGAGAAGGCAGAAGTGGACGGGTTCAATCCGTGGAGAAGGCAGAAGAGGACGGGTTCAATCCGTGGAGAAGGCAGAAGAGGACGGGCTCAATCCGTAGAGAAGGCAGAAGAGGACGGGCTCAATCCGTAGAGAAGGCAGAAGAGGACGGGCTCAATCCGTGGAGAAGGCAGAAGAGGACGGGCTCAATCCGTGGAGAAGGCAGAAGAGGACGGGCTCAATCCGGGGAGAAGGCAGAAGAGGACGGGCTCAATCCGTGGAGAAGGCAGAAGAGGACGGGCTCAATCCGTAGAGAAGGCAGAAGAGGACGGGTTCAATCCGTGGAGAAGGCAGAAGAGGACGGGTTCAATCCGTGGAGAAGGCAGAAGAGGACGGGTTCAATCCGTGGAGAAGGCAGAAGAGGACGGGCTCAATCCGTAGAGAAGGCAGAAGAGGACGGGTTCAATCCGTGGAGAAGGCAGAAGAGGACGGGTTCAATCCGTGGAGAAGGCAGAAGAGGACGGGCTCAATCCGTAGAGAAGGCAGAAGAGGACCGGCTCAATCCGTAGAGAAGGCAGAAGAGGACGGGCTCAATCCGTGGAGAGGCAAGAAGACGGGCTCAATCCGTGGAGAAGGCAGAAGAGGACGGGCTCAATCCGTGGAGAAGGCAGAAGTGGACGGGTTCAATCCGTGGAGAGGCAGAAGAGGACGGGTTCAATCCGTGGAGAAGGCAGAAGAGGACGGGCTCAATCCGTAGAGAAGGCAGAAGAGGACGGGCTCAATCCGTAGAGAGGGAAGAGGACGGGCTCAATCCGTGGAGAAGGCAGAAGAGGACGGGCTCAATCCGTGAGAAGGCAGAAGAGGACGGGCTCAATCCGTAGATAAGGCAGAAGGGGACGGGCTCAATCCGTAGAGAAGGCAGAAGAGGACGGGCTCAATCCGTGGAGAAGGCAGAAGAGGACGGGTTCAATCCGTGGAGAAGGCAGAAGAGGACGGGCTCAATCCGTAGAGAAGGCAGAAGAGGACGGGTTCAATCCGTGGAGAAGGCAGAAGAGGACGGGTTCAATCCGTGGAGAAGGCAGAAGAGGACGGGCTCAATCCGTAGAGAAGGCAGAAGAGGACCGGCTCAATCCGTAGAGAAGGCAGAAGAGGACGGGCTCAATCCGTGGAGAAGGCAGAAGAGGACGGGCTCAATCCGTAGAGAAGGCAGAAGAGGACGGGTTCAATCCGTGGAGAAGGCAGAAGAGGACGGGTTCAATCCGTGGAGAAGGCAGAAGAGGACGGGTTCAATCCGTGGAGAAGGCAGAAGAGGACGGGCTCAATCCGTAGAGAAGGCAGAAGAGGACGGGTTCAATCCGTGGAGAAGGCAGAAGAGGACGGGTTCAATCCGTGGAGAAGGCAGAAGAGGACGGGCTCAATCCGTAGAGAAGGCAGAAGAGGACCGGCTCAATCCGTAGAGAAGGCAGAAGAGGACGGGCTCAATCCGTGGAGAAGGCAGAAGAAGACGGGCTCAATCCGTGGAGAAGGCAGAAGAGGACGGGCTCAATCCGTGGAGAAGGCAGAAGTGGACGGGTTCAATCCGTGGAGAAGGCAGAAGAGGACGGGTTCAATCCGTGGAGAAGGCAGAAGAGGACGGGCTCAATCCGTAGAGAGGCAGAAGAGGACGGGCTCAATCCGTAGAGAAGGCAGAAGAGGACGGGCTCAATCCGTGGAGAAGGCAGAAGAGGACGGGCTCAATCCGTGGAGAAGGCAGAAGAGACGGGCTCAATCCGGGGAGAAGGCAGAAGAGGACGGCTCAATCCGTGGAGAAGGCAGAAGAGGACGGGCTCAATCCGTAGAGAAGGCAGAAGAGGACGGGTTCAATCCGTGGAGAAGGCAGAAGAGGACGGGTTCAATCCGTGGAGAAGCAGAAGAGGACGGGTTCAATGGGAGAAGGCAGAAGAGACGGGCTCAATCCGTAGAGAAGGCAGAAGAGGACGGGTTCAATCCGTGGAGAAGGCAGAAGAGGACGGGTTCAATCCGTGGAGAAGGCAGAAGAGGACGGGCTCAATCCGTAGAGAAGGCAGAAGAGGACCGGCTCAATCCGTAGAGAAGGCAGAAGAGGACGGGCTCAATCCGTGGAGAAGGCAGAAGAAGACGGGCTCAATCCGTGGAGAAGGCAGAAGAGGACGGGCTCAATCCGTGGAGAAGGCAGAAGTGGACGGGTTCAATCCGTGGAGAAGGCAGAAGAGGACGGGTTCAATCCGTGGAGAAGGCAGAAGAGGACGGGCTCAATCCGTAGAGAAGGCAGAAGAGGACGGGCTCAATCCGTAGAGAAGGCAGAAGAGGACGGGCTCAATCCGTGGAGAAGGCAGAAGAGGACGGGCTCAATCCGTGGAGAAGGCAGAAGAGGACGGGCTCAATCCGTAGATAAGGCAGAAGGGGACGGGCTCAATCCGTAGAGAAGGCAGAAGAGGACGGGCTCAATCCGTGGAGAAGGCAGAAGAGGACGGGTTCAATCCGTGGAGAAGGCAGAAGAGGACGGGCTCAATCCGTAGAGAAGGCAGAAGAGGACGGGTTCAATCCGTGGAGAAGGCAGAAGGACGGGTTCAATCCGTGGAGAAGGCAGAAGAGGACGGGCTCAATCCGTATAAGGCAGAAGAGGACCGGCTCAATCCGTAGAGAAGGCAGAAGAGGACGGGCTCAATCCGTGAGAAGGCAGAAGAGGACGGGCTCAATCCGTAGAGAAGGCAGAAGAGGACGGGTTCAATCCGTGGAGAAGGCAGAAGAGGACGGGTTCAATCCGTGGAGAAGGCAGAAGAGGACGGGTTCAATCCGTGGAGAAGGCAGAAGAGGACGGGCTCAATCCGTAGAGAAGGCAGAAGAGGACGGGTTCAATCCGTGGAGAAGCAGAAGAGGACGGGTTCAATCCGTGGAGAAGGCAGAAGAGGACGGGCTCAATCCGTAAGAGAAGCGCAGAGAGACCCGGCTCAATCCGTAGAGAAGGCAGAAGAGGACGGGCTCAATCCGTGGAGAAGGCAGAAGAAGACGGGCTCAATCCGTGGAGAAGGCAGAAGAGGACGGGCTCATCCGTGGAGAAGGCAGAAGTGGACGGGTTCAATCCGTGGAGAAGGCAGAAGAGGACGGGTTCAATCCGTGGAGAAGGCAGAAGAGGACGGGCTCAATCCGTAGAGAAGGCAGAAGAGGACGGGCTCAATCCGTAGAGAGGCAGAAGAGGACGGGCTCAATCCGTGGAGAAGGCAGAAGAGGACGGGCTCAATCCGTGGAGAGGCAGAGGACGGGCTCAATCCGTAGATAAGGCAGAAGGGGACGGGCTCAATCCGTAGAGAAGGCAGAAGAGGACGGGCTCAATCCGTGGAGAAGGCAGAAGAGGACGGGTTCAGTCTGTGGAGATGGCAGAAGAAGACGGGTTCAGTCCGTGGAGATGGCAGAAGAAGACGGGCTCAATCCGTGGAGAAGGCAGAAGAGGACGAGCTCAATCCGTAGAGAAGGCAGAAGAGGACGGGCTCAATCCGTGGAGCATCGGGTGAAATATTTCGTTCTGGTTGTTAACATTCTGAGTTCAA
This sequence comes from Octopus sinensis, assembly GCF_006345805.1. Taxonomy (NCBI): domain Eukaryota; kingdom Metazoa; phylum Mollusca; class Cephalopoda; order Octopoda; family Octopodidae; genus Octopus; species Octopus sinensis. The sequence continues at coordinate 71,187,305 of NC_043009.1, read as the reverse complement.
ATCTTGCCGAAGTTCAATTTGCCTTTCATTGTTCTAGATTCGAGGAAATAAGGCCTCAGACATTGCACGAGGCACGATTTAATCGATTAAACGCTGTCCAACCCGAAATACAATCAATGAAGAGGCAAAAGAAAGAGTGAGATGATACATCTTGATTTTATTAGGTTTATTTAGAAACCTTCAATGACCAGGTCATTTCACAGACGTTAAACTATAAACTTTACAGGGTACAACCTTAAAACTGTTACCGCTCCGCTAAACGCAGAAAATTTCTGTCTCGCTTTTGGCTAAAATTACAGATTTTTTTTCTTCGATTTTTAAACCAGTGACTTTTGCCTCCAATTTTTTCTCCACAGCATCATACTTTCATAGCAATAAGATTGGAAAACTATATTATTATAGCCAATTTTCAGATTTTTTTACTGTCTTTTAAAAAAATGCATATTTTGCGAATAAAAAAAACTAGATCTGAAGGATACAAGGCGGAGGTGTGGGAGAATCGGTAGAGCATCAATAAAAATGCCTTGTAAAATTGATCCTACCATTTTACTCTGTGTTCAAATGAATTTCGACGTCAATTATTCGCTTCACCCTTTTGTGGTCGATAAGTAAAGTGTCAGTCAAGTAGTGGCGTTGATGGTATCGATTAATTCCCTCCCCTCAAAAACTGTTTTCTTTGTGCCATAACCAGAAACAATTATTATTATTTAGACGCCAAAAGGCGATGAGCTGCCAAAATCGTTAGGATGCCAGGCAAAATGCTTAGTAGTATTTCGGCCGCCGTCTTTACGTTCCGAGTTCAAATTCTACCGAGGTCAGCTTTACCTTTCATCCTTTAGGAGTCGATAAAATAAGTACCAGTTACGCACTCGGGTCGATGTAATCAACTAAACATCTCCACCCTGAAATTTCTGGCCTTGTGCCAAAATTTAAAACCATTATTTGGATGGCGAGCTGGTAGAATCGTTGGCCGGTCGGAAAAATGCCTTGCTGTATTTCTTTCGGTTTGAGTTCAAATTCCAGCGAGATAAACTTTGCTTTCAAATTTTCGGAGAGACGATAATATAAAATATTAATCAAGTATAGGCGTTGTTGTAATCGATCGCCCCTCCCCTCAAAAATACTTGCTCTCTTCTTTAACAAGAAAGAATTTTAATCTTCAAAATTTGGTAATCCTGGTTTTGTTACTTTGTAAGACAAGAAAACTTTTGAAAAGATTGTAAAATAGTAGAATTCGCAGAAAATTTTTGAAAGTAGTTACGACCAAAACACTTATGCTGTGAGTGTGAGTAGGAGAATCAGAGAGATGCGAAACAAGCGAAGAACTGATAAGAATAAAACAATGCGGTACAAATACAGGAAGTAAAAAAAAAAGAAAAAAAAATCCTGTCGAGAAAAGATTAGAGAAATATAAAGAGAACAGAAAGGGGTTTCGAAAATGGTTAGAGAATCGATATGCGATAGAATTGACTTCAATATTTCATAATGATGAAGTCGACTATCTCGTGTGAATAGAATAAATGGAAAATAGAGGGGCGTGTGCTTTAATCAGCAAATAATTTTTGTTTCTGTTAATTTGAAGAAATCGATCCCGACGGATCGATATTAATAAAGTTGTTACAAAGTTGAAAGTAAAGATATCGGACGACGTGGATTTGAAAGAACTCAGGTTTGCTACAAAATGTTCGCAACATCATTTAGAAACTGGCAAAATAGTAAACAACCCGACGAGAAAGAAAGGAGAGAGAGAGAGAGAGAGAGTGAGAGAGAGAGAGAGATAGAGAGTGAGAGAGAGAGATAGAGAGTGAGAGAGAGAGAGATAGAGAGTGAGAGAGAGAGAGAGAGAGGAGGGATGGGTGGGGTTGAAGATTAGTACTTACTTGGTTAATGCCACAAATTTTCATGTCTTTGATGTCTTTGATGTCTTTGTATGTCCTTACATTGGCTAAAAGTAGGGGAATACTCTCCAGGGTTCCCTTTACAGCAAAATGTGTCAGGACCAGTGTCAGAAAAGAGGGTTAGGCAGGGAAACGACGGTTCGTCCTTGCCAGTCTCAGCCTCACAGACCTACAGAAGCCGAGAGCCTAAACCTCATGCCTACCACTAAACACCACTGATGAATCGGTAACAGCGACTGTGAACAAGAGAGGGAATGGTTTGAATACTGGCGTAAACAGGGCCAGGTTTAGAAGAGATTCACGGACGCCGAGGACAAATATTGTTGAGAGACTTCAATGAAGAAATGTTTACCCTTCGTCTGTTCCTTATCTCAGTCACCGGACTGCGGTCATACTGGGGCACCGCCTCGAGAAGCATTTTAGGCGAACGAATCGACCCCAATATTTATTTCTTCAACAGTGCGGTACTTATTCTATCAACCTTGTTTATCGAACCGCTATTTAACGGGGACGTAAACAAACAAGTACCGATTGTCAGACGGTAGAGGGAGACAAACGCAACCACAAAGACAAAGAAACGCGCACGCGCACACACATACATACACACACACACACTCGCACACCCACACATACATACGCGCACACATGGATATAAATAAATTAGGCTTCTTTCAGTTTCCATCCACCAAACCCATTCATGCGGGCAGTGGTCGGCCCAGGGCTAGAGTAGAAGACACGTGGCCCAGTGTGTGGCCCACATGAGTTTACATTTGTCTCGATAAAGATGCTTGGCGAAGGCGGAAGGAAATCTTCTTCAGGACCACGTGATCTGTTTGCAATTTCCTGTTTTGCACAGATTCAAAGCTGAGGTGGCTGGCATGCCTTTTCCACCGGCGGAAAGACATTCTGCTGGTTGTGTGGCATCATGTTTTGGTGTTTGCCAGGGTTTGTGTCAGCGTATGTGCACGTGATTGTGTGTGTGTGTGTGTGTGAGAGAGAGAGAGAGAGAGAGAGGGAGAAGAAAGAGAGAAAGAGAAAGAATAGAAAGAAGGATTGAGAGAGAGAAGAGAAAGAGAGAGAAGACAGAAAGAGAAAGCGAGGTAGAAGAGAGAAAGAGAGAGAAGAGAGAGAAAGAGAGAGAAGGGAGAGAGAGAAGAGAGAGAGAAAGAGAGAGAAGGGAGAGAAAGAAAGAGAGCGAGAGAGAGCGAGAGAAGAAGTATGCAGACATGTTGAGAGAAAAAAGTGAAAAAGCGTGAGCAGTAAATAATCTGACATTTTTTTTTATATTTCATCACATTGTCAAAATAACATCATCATCAGCATCAACAGTATCATCATCAACAACAACAACAACAACAACAACAACAGCAGCAGCACCACCAGCACTAGCAGCAGCAGCAGCAACAACAACAACAGCAACAACAACAGCAACAACAACAACAACAACAACAACGGGAACAGCTGCGACGGTGAGTAAAACAAGAACGGCAACAGTGACCGTAACCATAGCAACAATAAGTGCAGAAACAGCAACAACAACAACAACAACAAGGGTGCAGCCGGTTGAGCGAATGTCTTCTACTCTTGCCCGAGTTCGACCAAATCCAGGAAACGTTGTAGACGGACACGTTACCTGTTGGAGGAGATCAAGCGTTGCCGGGGTTTAACACCACCACCAGACACTTGGGTCCTTTTAGCAGAGTCCATTCTGTTGTGTGACCGCCTTCCTTCCTTCAATGAGTCACGGAGAGAGAGAGAGAGAGAGAGAGAGAGAGAGAGAGAGAGCAAAAATCTGGTTGTAGCTGCTCCACTCCCAAATCGCAAAAGTAACCGTTTCTCAAATTTCGTTCTTTTGTGGTTTAGACTGAGGAGGAAATATGGCGTCGATGAGACTTTCTAAGACCGCTGAAGTTGTGGAAGGAAGGGTAGAAGTTTATCCCCCAACCGGATGTCTAACCCGGTTGTTTACCATCGAGTGGACTCTACTAAAGGAATCAAAGGGCCAATGTAGGCGTTTATGTCTACCACGAATGACGTGATCGTGTGATCTCATCGTCCACCGAAATTAACAGAGTTTCTGGTGACGAAATTCTAATTTGGTCAATATAAAAGGCGACATTTGTGCCTCAAACTGCTGGCACGCAGAGGAAATGGATCTCAAAAGTCACGTAGCCATGAAGTGAACTTGTTAAGCAAACAGCTATAGCTGTGTCCACATCAAACCATTCCAGGTAGAATTGGCAGAGCTAATGCATACACTACACAATATCTTCAAGAAAGTTGTCAACAAATATCAAAAGAAATTCTCGATACAGCGGGCATGCGGAGTTGCAGCTGAGGTCTGAGATGGCTCAGACTGTTGAGCGTTTTCAATTCTATTTAGTTTCGTTGTCTCTGGCTACTGAGTTCAATTCCTACTACGACAGAATTTTCCTTTCAGTTTCGCCACCTGGCACCAGAGATGGTAAAATCAACACCCTTTTACAAATCAACGAAAGACGTTCCTATGCAGTTGCCGATCCGATAGAAACATGTCTCTACTATTGAGGAGAGAAAAAAAGAAAGACGGAATGGTCTTGGCTGGAATGGTTTTGATCATGAGTTTGTTATATCAGATTTGCACCCGGACTTCTCAACAGCAGCACAACAAATTAACAAACATACAATGGTGTTATTGCTCTTATTTAACCACAGAGGAGACATGTTCGAGTCAACTTATGGTTAAAAGTGTCCAAGTTGTGACCACCACTCTGATGTTTCTTTGAGGCTAGCCGAGACTACATTATTCTGGACCCTGCATAGATTCAATGAAATGGTTGGAAACCAATTCAGCTGCTAATTCTGGCACTTCATTAATTCGTTTATCACATATCGTGGCTGATATTGCTTAGACCCAGGTCCTCAGTAAGAAAACATATAATCAACGGTGTTCATTTTTACAAGACGCCATATTGCTATTTAAAGAGAATTCTTAAAGAATAAGAGGAAAAAAAAAAAGAAAAAAAGAATCGATCCGAGTATTTGACTGGCGCTTTACCGACATCGACAATAACAAAAAAAAAAAGAAAAAGAAAAACAACCAAAATTGATCTCGGAGGGATTTGAACTCAGAACTTAAAGAGCCAGAATGAAGGCTGCAAAACTGTCTCCCTCCTATCAAGACAGTACAGCGTGATTTGAAGGATAGTTTGGCTGTTATTTCCGGCAGGTCGAGCGGCAGCGTAGAAACTGATCTCGTTCGTCCGATACACAGAATATATAATATAAAGTAGTTAAATTGTCCTTTCTTACAAATGTTGTGTTTCAAGTAGAAAAAAAAAGAAAAAACTACATAAAAAAAGCGTAAGACAAAGTAAAAACAACTGAACATTCCTTGAACAGTAACAAGAAACACTTAACACGATTATTGAACAAGTGTTACTCCTCACTGCACCAATACCTACATTAGTGAACAGAGCAATAAACGGGCGAGGAAATCCATACAGAAACTGCAATACCTTCTCTGGCCGTTCTTTCCTTGACACCCCCTTGCTACAGAACTACACGGCTGATTAAAGGTGCATTTATGAATGATAATGAAAAGTCTATTGAGGCACAAAAGGTAAGGAAAAAAACAAAAATACCGAAATCATGAAGAAAAACAGCAGCAAACAAGAAAAGGAAACTTAAAACAGCTTTCATAAATGCAACGATGGATGGACAGAATTGATGAGAAAGAAACACACACACGCACACACACACACACACACACACATACACGCACGCACACACACACACACACACACACACACACACACACACACACATATATATATATATATGTGTATATGTGTGTGTATGTGTGTGTATGTGTATGTGTGTATATATCTATGCATACATACATGCATACACACACACACACATACATACATGTATACACACACTAATCTATCCGAAACGTGTGTAAGTTGATTAAAGAATATATAATTCTCCATTCTTATGTTTTTCGATATATATATATATATATATATATATATATATATATATATATTATATATATATATATATATATATATGTATATATATATATATATATATATATATATATATATACATATATATATATATACATGTATATACATACATCTATATACATATATACATATACATGTATATATATATATATAATAATATATATATATATATATATATATATATATATATATATATATATATATATATATACATACACACACACACGGACACATACATACATATATATGTATATGCACATACATATACACGCACATACAAATATATATGTACAACGAAATGATCTTGCACACGTGCATGGTTGTGTATCTCTCTCTCTCTTTCTCTCTCTCTCTCTATCTCTCTATCTCTCTATCTTTACACACACGTACATATGCGTGCAGGTATGTCTATATGCATGCTTGTATGAGTCTAGATAAATACGTATGTAGGTAGGTAGATATGTATGGAGGCAGGTAGGGCGATAGGTGGCAGG